>NW_006399896.1:5215153-5234350 GCF_000299155.1 Elephantulus edwardii | reverse complement strand
GGGTAATTGGGATGGGTGTGTCAGAGGCAATGAGATTGGCACGGGATAGAGCAGAATTTAGGGCTGTTGTCCATAGGGTTACTGTGAGTCGCAAACGACTTGACGGCACGTAACAACAACAACAAGGTAGCGTGTCAGTCAGCTTGACATGGTGTGATGCTAATGAACGGTAGGTTCAGTACGCCAGCTGCCATCGTGTGTGCGACTCCCTAAAGACCCAGCTTGGTTCTTCTCCATTGTCTCCTTTTGGAGTCGTACCTGGGTTTTTTTTTGGTTCCTGATTGTATTGCCAGTTTTCTTTCTAATCCACTGAGGAATGGCCTGTTCTGCATTTGTTTCTTGGCCAGAAACCTTTGATCCTGAAAGTCTTATGAGAAGACATAGTGGAGACAAAACAGGCCCACACAAAACACGATGGCAGAGGAAAAGAAAGAAGAGTAGCCTTGTGCCACATTTTCCCTTGTGCCCGAGACCTCCTGCTGTGATCCCGGTTCACAGTCAGTCTTGGTAACCAGGGACTGTCCAGTTCTTCTGGACTCACACTTGTGAGGATGACATGTGCTTGTCCCATGAGTGCCTCACAGGGATCTCTGGTAGCCTAGTGGATAAGATCTTGTGCTGCCAACCCAAGAACAAGGTGTTCATATCCACTAGCTGCTCCACAGGACAAGGATGGGCACAATCTCTTCCATGTGGTTGCAGCCTCTAAAAACCCACTGGAAGGTCAAAAAAACTATTGAGGTTTTTTTTGAATGACTGATAAAGCTACCCTGGTGGGGTAGTGTGTTGTGTTAATGTTGGACTGCTAACCAAAAGCCCAAGAGCTCGGAGCTGCCAGCCATTCCATGAGAGAAAGATGGGCAGTCCCCAAAACCTGTGGAGGATCTCCCTGAGTCGAAAGGGACCTGATGGCAGTGGACATGGTTTGGGTTTTTAATGGCTAATAAAATTGTGACTATTGCTTTGTGTGTTTTCATGACATCTGAATGTCATCTTTGGTGACATGTCAACATCCTCTGCCATTTTTTATTTAGGGTGTGTTTCTTTTTCTTGTTCAAGTGTTAGCATCTGTAAATTTTATGGATTAACCACTTCTCTGATAAGCTATTATGAAAAATTGTTTACCAGACTGTAGGTTAGTTTTCTAATCTTTTGCTGTGCTTAAATTTTTCATTTCCAGGAGATAGTTTTCCAGTCTGTCTTCTGCGACTTTTGAGTTTTTAGATACATTTGATTGTGTACTTGGGCCATGAGTAGGACACCTGAGTTTGCACCTATGTTTTCCATGATGATCTTTATAGTTTTTTAGGTTTGATAGTCAGCTTTTTTTATCCACCTTGAATTGGTTTGGGTTTGTGTTTTGGTTTGGTTTTTGGGTTTTTCCCCCTACACTTTATTGCAGATCTGGAAGGACAGAGAGAATTCTCAAAAACTGCCTCCTTTTGAATTGGTTTTTGTATGTAAGATATCAACTCTGGTTTGTTTTGGTGTGGTTTTCTTTTTTTTTCTTTCTTTCTTTTTTTTTTTTTTTGAAAATGGGCATCTCCAGTTTTGCCATCATGCTTTGTTAAAGAGGCCATCTCTTCCCCTTGTAAGGGGCTTCAGCCCTTTGTCAAGGTCAGTGGTCCATCGGTAGATGGATCTATGTCTAGATTCTCATGCTGTCTCTTTGGTCTGGGTGTGTTATACTAATGCCACGTGGCTTTGTGTCATTGGTTGGAGGCTGGGGAATACGAGGCCTCCTGCTTTGTGGTTCCTCCTTAGTTTCGCATCTCTTCACTTGCCTGGGTCTCTTTTATTTCCATATATAAAACTGGTAATTAGTGTTTCTGTCTCTTAAAGAGACGAGATCAAGGTGGAAGTTTTATTCTCCCTGAGTTTGCAAAGGCTGCCTTACCTCCTCCCTCGCACAGAGCCGCTAGGGGGCTCCAGCCACCAACTTCTCCACAGCCACATTTCTCCCACCTGCCTGCGCCACCAAGATCCCTTGTCATGTGCTTGTCCACCCTGCGTAAATGGTGAGCACAGATGAAGGGGCTACGTGCTATTAACCTACTCAAATTTCAAATGAATTTACAAGTGTGGTGGTTTGTGTCCTGCTTGAGATGTCCCTGGTTATAGAAACTTGAATAAAAAAAAAATGGTGGGGAGAATTAGGGATCTGGGGTATGGGGTATCTGTAAGCCCCGGAAGTGCTCTCTGCTGAGCACTTGGCTTGGTAGTGGAGTGGGAAGAAACTACGTTCCTGAACAAGAGTGCCCAAGTTTTTAAAAAGGCTAGGGAATGTGAGGACAGTGGTACATGACCAGAGAAAGTGAAGACCACTAGTGAGCCAGAGAGCAAGAAGGAGCCTACACAGGGCGTTGAGTCGGGAGATAGGAAGGAAGCAGGAATGCTTAGTGGGGAAAGTGAAGAGCTGCAGAATAGAAGTCAGTCTATACTCAAACCATAGCACCCGAGGGCTGTGTTCACTGGGGCCTCAGCACCCGAGGGCTGTGTTCACATGGGGCTTCAATACCTGAGGCCTATCTTCTCAGTGGAGCATACAGGAAACCTGCTTGGCTCCCAGGCTTCCTTCTCAACAACTCCCAGACGAAACACCCACGTCAGCTAGAATATTCCTCTACCATCTTTGACTGCACACACCCATCTTCCAGATGCTTAGCATATGTGACTCTCCTCAGTTCTGTTATCTTTATTTGTTTGTTTATTTTTTACTAAAATAGCTTGAAGTTAGATCTTGTTCTGAACACACTCTGCTTTTAAAATGATCCTTAATTTTGTTGTTTGTTTTTCCTCACAGGGGTCAGGTGATTAACATGAGATACCTGGAATATTTTGAGAAAATACTTCATTTTATTAAAGATAGGATTCTTGTTTATCATGGGTAATTTTCTTCTTTTCTTTTTTGTAATTATTGACAGACTAAACAAAGTGCATCAAATCTAATTAAGTTCATGAAATCCATGGACCCCAATCGATTGTTTTTTTTTGCTTTAAATATAATTTGTTGTTGTATGCCATCAAGTTGGAACCAACCATAGCTGACCCTCCAGCGGATTTTCAGAGGTGGTTAATCCCCCAGGCGATTGCCTATCCTTTTCCACTGGAACAGCTGGTTACCTTCAGGATTGCAGCACACTTTCTTACCTCTAGGCCACCAGAGCTCGCTAATATAGAGAGACAGTATGACTTTTTTGGTCTCCTTTTCTCTACAAAGCAAGACATTTCTCTAAATTTACCTGTTAAGGGTTTCTGCCTTAATATTCAATCTACCTTCATTGAACAGTGGTGTGGTACAGACACAGCCCTGGACTGAGCACTAGGGGGAAGAATTACAGGAGTTAGCTAACACCAAATGTAAAATTGGTTTTAAACACATAGCAGGATTCTTCTGTTGGATAACTTTAAAAGGAAAACCCCAATTACATCTAATGCCAGAGTTTATAACCAAATTTACAACCAAACCCGCGCAGGTGGACACACAGACACTGGCTGTCAGCTCATCCTGCTGCCTCCAGTTACACCTTCTAGACAGTGGCTTGTCTATTTCCTTCCTTCTCATCTGTAGCCCCAGAATCATTAAGATTAAGCTGTTCCATGATTTAAAAACTTTGTGGGTATCATTTTGACCATTGTGTAATCTATAATTAAGGAAAACGCATTTAAATTAAAAGTAATAGCATAACTAGTTATTACTTCTGCATTAATCTCAATGGTTTTCTTTCTCTCTCCCTCTCACACTCCCTTTTCCTCCCACACCTCCACCTGTCTCTGTCTTTCTCTCTCCTGCTTTCCCTCTCTCCTCTTCTCTCCCCCCTCCTCTGCTCTCTTTTCTCTTTCCCCTTCTCCTCTTCTCTCTCCTCCTCTGCTATTCTCTCTCCTCTGCTCTTCTCTCCTCTCTTCACTCTTTCCTCGCTTCTTCTCTTTCCCCATCCCATTCTCTCCCCCTTACTCTTGCTCTTTCTCTCCCCCCTTTTTTCTTCTCTCTCCCTCCTCCCCCCTTCCACCTTGCCCCTTCTCCTTCTGTCTTTCTTTCTCTGTCCATTTTAAGAGCTAATAATCCTAAAGGACTGTTAGACGTTAGAGAAGCTCTGGAAAAGGTACACAAAGTAGAAGACCTTCTGCCAATTATGAAGGTAAGTTCAGCAAAATGTCAGTGAGCAGTTTTAGGGGAAAATAAAATGATAGAATGTTTTTAGAAGGACTCCTAACTGATGAATACCCATGTATTAATGTGGGCAATACATGTTTAAATTGCATAACTCATTGCCATTGAGTCAAAACTGACTCTTAGCTGGCGCTGCAACAGGTTTTCAGAATCTGTGAAGTGCTTGGAAGGAGATTGCTTGTCTTTCTCTCAGGGAGCAGCTGGTGGTTTTGAACTGTTTGCCTTTGGGTTGACAGTGCAACTCCATAGCCACTGTTGTTGCTATGTGCCGTCAAGTCTCTTGTGACTCATAGCAACCCTATGTAAAACAGCCCTAAACCCTGCTCTATCCTGTGCCAGTCGGACTGTCTCTGACACACCCATCCCGATTATCCCAGTCACTGAATCAATCCATCTCATAGCGGGTCTTCCCCTCTTGTGCCGTCCCTCCACCCTCCCAAGCATGATGTCCCTCTCCAAGGACCTGTCCCTCCTTACAACATGTCCAAAGTATGTCAGACGAAGCCCCAGAATCCTTGCCTCCAAGGAGCAGCCTGGTTTAACCCTCTCCAGGATGAATCTGTTTATTTTCTTGGCAGTCCATGGAACATTCAATACTCTTCTCCAGCACTACAGTTCAAAGGCATCAATTCTCCTTCTGTCCTCCCTAGTCACTGTCCAACTCTCTGATGCATAACAAGTGATTGCCAAGACCATAGCCTGTATCAGGTGCACCTTAGTCTCCAGAGTGACACCATTGCTCTTCAGTACCCTGGAGAGGTCCCTAATAGCAGACTTTCCCATCGCAATATGTTTTTTGATTTCCTGGCTACTGGTGCCAAGAGTGTTGACCATGGAGCCAAGCTGACTAAAGTTGTTAACAATCTCAATCTTTTCACCATCCATCCTGATGCTGTCAGTTGGTCCAGTGGTGAGAATCTTTGTCTTCTTTACATTGAGCCTCAATCCATACTGAAGGCTGCAGTCCTTGACCCTCTGCAGCAAGCATTTCAGGTCCTCCTCAGTTTCAGCAAGCAGGGTTGCATCATCTACATAAGGTACAAAAGGCCATAGCCACTAGGCCACCAAAAAATACTATAATGAATAGACTGGTTAATAACCTAAATGAAATTAACTGCAAGCATTAGACTGAAAGATAAGAATTAATCTGCAAGGAAGTACTTAACATAAAGTGCATACATTTAAAGCTCAGATGGTGTGTGCTTAACTCCAAGTTGATGGTTTGAATCTGCACAGCAATGTCATGGACAAAGACACAGCAATCTACTTCTGCGAAGCTCACAGTCTTGAGGAGAAAAGAATATATGTCGTTGGTTTTTTCTTCTGTCCACCCTGTAATGACTTGTGCCCAGTGGTCCTTCAGAACTTTATATTGTGCCATCAAATCAGAACTGACTCAGAGGGTTTTTCAGAGACTGTAGCTCTCACAGGAGGAGATTGCCTATCTTTCTCCTGAGGAGTAGCTGGTGGATTTGAACACCATGCCTTTGAGTTAGCAGCCCAGCTCCTTACCACTTGGCTACTAGAGCTTGCGTCCGTAGCAGTTATTAACAGGCAGCAGCTTTTAGCATTGGACCATCACAAGGCCACAGCAAGCCTAGATCCTCCCTGTCAGCATAGTGCCAGGATGAGATAAGAGAAATAGTGGGGAAAAAAGAATTCAAACACCTTAAGGTATACTGTAAAAAAATGGGCATGTGAGGTATGGATGAAAATGCTAGAGAATTTCAGCATCAGAAATTGAGGCAGTGAGAAAGGAAGCACAAATATGCTATGCTGTGTAGTCAGGAAGGGAATACAGTTACTGACTCACTCATGACATTGATAGAAAAATACAAAGAGAATTTTTTTCCTCACGTATTTTTTGGGTGTAGCATAAATTTCTAAGATGTCTTTCTAAAAAAACTTATTGTGATTTGGGTGAAAGTTTAGAGAATCTTCCTTTACCATCCAGTGATGTTTACACATTTGTCTCCCTCACTGATTGTAGTCTCCTCAGTATAATGGCACTCATCCCTTTCCCTCCCTGGGTTTCCCATCTCCATTCATCCTATCCTCCACTTCCTGTCTTGTCAGCTTTGTCCTCAAATGAGTGGTTGTGCTGATGGGTATATTCTGTGTGGTGTGGGCATTGATATTGCTGTTACCATATAGACTTGTCTGTTGTTTGGCTGAGAGCTGACCACCAGGGGTAGTTCAGTCCCAGGTTTGAAGCACTGTAGTCACGGAGGTTCCACCAGTGTCCATCAGGCAGTAAGTATGGTAATTTTTTTTGTTTTGTTCTGCATTTTTTCCCCCTCTTTGTCTGTCTAGGATCTCTGGTAGTAATTGCAATTGGCACCATGTTGTTCTTGTGTGGGAGCAGTGGAAGCGGCAAGTGGTCATTAATTTCATCTAGGGGCCATCTAGTTCTTGTGTTGGGGCAGTGGGAGTTACAGTTGGTCAGTAATTGCAATGAGCATCATCTTGTTCCTTTGTGGAGGCAGTAGGAGCTGTGATTGGTCACTAATGGCAGCCAGGCACCATCTAGTTTTTATGTCAGGGTAGGAGGAGCTGTGATTGGTCAGTAATTGTAGCTGGCCACCATCTAGTTCCTGTGGGGAGGCAGAGAGGGAGCTGTGGTTGGTCATTAATTGCAGCCAGGCACCATCTAGTTCTTTTGTAGGGACAGTGGCAGCTGTGATTAGTCAGGAATGTGTCTTGTCTCCATACCTTTTCAGCCTGTATGCAGAACAGATCAGGACTGGGGGGAAAGTCATCAACAATCTGCGTTATGCAGATGACACAACTTTGCTTGCTCAAAGTAAGGAGGACCTGAAGCATTTGATGCTGAAGGTCAAGGATTTCAGCCTTCAATATAGATTGAAGCTCACCATCTAGAAGATAAAATTTTCACCACTGGGCAAGTGACAACACCATGATAGATGGAGAAGAGATTGAGGTTGTTAACAATTTCAGCTTACTCAGGTCCACAACCAACACTCTTCGCACCAATAGTGAGGAAATCAAAAGATGAATTGCAATGTGGAAGACTGCTGTCAAGGACTTTTCCACATTACTAAAGAGCAGTGTTATCAGTCTAGAGACTAAGGTGCACCAAATCCAGGCCATGGTCTTTGCAATTACTTGCTATGCATCAGGGAGCTGGACTATGACTAGGGATGATAGAAGGAGAGTTGTGCCTTTGAGTTGTGGTGCTGGAGAAGAGTCTTGAACATACCATAGACCATCAGGAGAACAAATAGTTCTGTCTTAGAAAGAATGAAACTGAATTCCTCCAAAAGGCAAGAATTTTGAAGCTCTATCTCATATACTTTGGGCACCTGGCCAGGAGGGACTAATCCTTGGAGAAGGACATCATGCATGGAAGGGTAGAGGGACTGCTCAGGAGAGGAAGACCCTGAGAGGATTGACACAGTAACTAGGGCAGTGGGATTAGGTATGTCAGAGTCATTGAGACTGGCTCAGAATAAGGCAGGGTTCAGAACTATTGTACATAGGGTCGCTATGAGTCTTGGGCTGTTCTATGGCACATAACAACAACAACCATCTAGTTCTTTGTAGGGCAGCTCCTAGGAGCTGTGGTTGGTCAGTAATTGAAGCTGGGCACCGTCTAGTTCTTGTGGAGGGGGATTGAGAGCTGTGGTTGATCAGTAATTGCAGTTGGGCACCATCTAGTTCTTTGTAGGGACAGCAGGAGTTGAGGTTGCTTAGTAGTTGTAGCTGGGCACCATTTAGTTCCTGTGTAGAGGCAGTGGGAGCTGTAGTTGGTCAGTAATTGCAGTTGGTGCTATCTAATCCTTGTGGAGGGGCAGTGGGAGCTGTGGTTGGCTTGGTCTGGCCCTGTCCATGAGTCTTTGATTCTCTCTGTGCTTTGCTTCAGGTAGAAGAGGCCAATTGTTATGTCTTAGGAGACTTCCCAGACCCTTGGGCTGCTGCTCACCACAGTAGGACACAGGGCATTGTCTTCTTGAACATGTGATGTCAGGTGACCAAGGTGTCTCTCAAGACTGGTCCTGAGTCCCAAATCCAGTGACTTCTCTTCAGGTGTTTGGTTATGGCTGAGAAGTTTACATAGCTTTGCTCCCTGTATGTTCTCTTCTAACTTAGAAAGTTTGTAGCACATTCAAATACATATGTAGAAATAGCTTCTGCCAAAGGCATACATACTTGTGATTATCCACACACTGACCTTCCCACAACTGTTGCTCTTGCATGTCGCTTAAGGGAATGTCAGTCCTTTAGTTGAAGGATCGTGCATGTCATAGAGTATACTCTTGTGCCCTTCCCAGTGATTTCTTTTGCTATCAGTCAACAGACACAACAGTTGAAAGGTAAATACTGGGAGAATACTAAACCCCTACAGAGTAGGAATATAGAATAATGAAAGCAGTCCTTTCCAGTGAAGGCTTATGAAAAAAGAAAATGTGATGAGGTCAACCAGAAATGTCACAGCAGTAACAAGCTCAATGTGGCACTAATGGTAAGCAGTCCTCATATGGAAAGACCAGGAGCTCAGGTTGGTTTGTAAAAGTCGAGTTGTATGCTGCCTATACAAATCACCTACAGCAAAATACTGTCTAGAGAGTTAAAGGGCGAAAGCATGCCCTGTAATTGGTAGTGAGAAGGAAAATCAGAATGGCAATGGCAGGGTCAGAAGCTAAAGTTCAGGCAACAGAAATTTTATTAATTGAAAAGATTGTAACTTGATGATCCTTTAATCCACCTGTGAATATACTTACTCAAAAAAGGTGTTGATAGCAGGTAGATTTACTTTTCCAATTAATAGTTTGAATGTTAATAAGAAATGTGAACAAAGGTTTCTTTGAAGCTACACACCCACTGCTCACTTAGCAACTGACTCAGCATCTGACCTTTTGTATGTCCTACAGTGGTGGAAAATGTACAGTATTAATGACGCACATCTGGCAGTCGCAAACACACAGGTTCTGAATGAGTCTTTAGCTGTAACACTTCACGTTTTGTTTGGGCTGTGATTCTTAGTAGTTTTAAAGTTACATGATGATGGGATTTGCCTGTTGTGTGATGATGTATTCCTCATCCATATTTTTGTTTCTTTGTTTTTGTCTTTGTTCCATATTTTTTAAAAATTTTATGTGGTCATCCTGGTTTTGCATAATGCCAATTTGAAGCTGATTGTTTTAGGAGTGAGGAATGGGTAGAAAGACTGACTTTCTACCAAATACAGCACCCAAAGTTGAGATGAGTAAATCAGAGCATACACATCTGTACAGACAGCTGGAGCGTTGCCATGAACAGAGCACATCAGTAGCACATGTAAGCCAGTGTCTGCATCTTACCTCTCTAAGCTTGGACAGACTGTGGACCAGGCTGAGTCCCACCTCCTCATCTGCTCAAGAGCGGTTGCTCTTGCCAGACCTCAGTGGTTATTGTGAGGATCTAATGAACTAGTGCGGTGTGCTCCCCCTTATCAAACCCACTGTCTTAACCCATCAGTTGTGTTTGCAGGTCCTTGTACTACACTGAAATTAAGTCATTGGAGAATGTCACCTCCCCACTCTACCCCCCCAAAAAAATTGCTTTCAAGGACATGTACAAAGTCAGTAGTTTATAGTTTGTGATACAAACTATAAGCTTGATCTAGGCAAAGGAAGACACCAAGAGGGGCACAAAAGATAAAGGCAACAAAGGGAATTCCCTGTGTTAGTATACAGGCTTGTTTCTCCTAAGATCATGAAGTAACCATTTGTCCTGGAGTCCTGGGGATATGGTATCTATATCTGTCCACTGCTTGAAGGAGCTTCAGGGACAGCTGCTAAGTTCCCATGTGATCCCTCCCACCTGCCATCTCACAGTGTCCACGCTAGAGGGCCCTAGAATACATTCCAGGAGAGAACTGGGGTTTGTCCTTGAGGTTTTAAACTCAAGCGTTTTTAAACCTTGAGGTTTCCATGGGTATTTTAGGTATTTGTGTTTACTCTGGCATTAGGAAGAATAAGAAATAAGCATATGCAGATTTTATACAAGACTGTGGTCTTTCAGAGCAAAGCCTGAGAGAAGGTCCATGGCGTTTTAACCTAGGGCTCTGGTGGTCTGGTGTGATGTCCGAAAGACGGCAAGAATGGCATTTCTACTTCCACGGTTTGTACCTTTTATCCACGATTATGATTGCTTTGAAATTTTAAAAGACATGCTTAGAAGCATATGAAATATATTTCTATTAATGTTTCTACTTAATAAGATGGGACACTGCCGTAGCTTCTGCCGAAAAATGAGTAGTGTGCACTTGATGACCACAGGCTTTTTCCTCCTAAGTTTTATTTGTTTTGTTGTTACTGTTGAGACTCCACAGCCATGCACACCAAATCACAATGATAGGCACACAGACCAGTGGGACAGAATGAGGACCTCGAAGTAAGCCCCTCTACTTATAGACAGCTGATTGGACACATGTCCTCTTGAACAGATGGTAATACCAAAACTGCATGCCCATTTACAGGAACACTAAGTAGGAGCCACATATCCTACCACATACAAAAAGCCAACTCAAGCTAGATCAGAATGATGCTTCTTTAAAAAGCTGGAAATAGAAATACCTAGATGTAGCAGTCTCACTACTAGGTATCTGTCCTAGAGAAATAAGAAGTTAGCTCAGACATACATGCACACCCATGTCCAGAGCAGCATCATTTACAATAGCAAAGAGATGGAAACAACTTACGTGTCCGTTGGTGGATGCCTGGATAAAGAAACTCTGGTGCTTGATAAATACTGTGCAACACTGAAGAATCATGATGGATCTGTAATATACCTCATAGCATTGATAAGCATGGAAAACTTTACACTGTGTAAAACTATTGTTATGTACCCTGGAGTTGGAACTAACTCATAGCTGACCCTCCAGTGAGTTTTCTGAGGCTGTAAATTGCACAGGAGATTGCCCGTTCTTTTCCCACAGAGCAGCTGGTGGATTTGAACTATGTGCCTTTGAATTGGCAGCAGCTCTTTACCACTAAGCCATGAGAGCTCTCTGGTACATTAGTGTAACATCGACTTAGAACTGACTCAAAACCTAACCCTTCAGTGGATTTTCAGAGACAATAAATCACACAGGAGGAGACTGCCATCTTTGTCCCACTGAGCAGCTGGTGGCTTTGAACCACTTGCCTTTGGGATGGTGGCACACCTCCTTATTGAAGAGTCCATTGCAAAAAGACAACTCTTGTATCCGACATCTGCTATAAAATGTCAAGAAAAGTTTATCAGACAAAAACCCAAACAAACAATCTTTTCATTTCACTAGGTGTTGTAGCAGAAAGGAGAGTAATCATTAACCAGAGGCACAAACATGTATTGACTCGGGAAAGGCCATGTATAATAGCAGAAAGGCCAGCAGAGCTTGATCTAGGCAAAGGAAGACACCAAGAGGGGCACAAAAGATAAAGGCAACAAAGGGAAGTACTGTTGCGCACAGAATCCTGTGGTGGTATTGGTGGTAATCTACGAGGGGCTGCGTGGTGAGCACACAAGCTGAGTAGAAGGGCAGACAGGACCACACCCACCAGTATGTGCTGTCACCGGGCCTTGCTTATTAAGTTGGGATGACATATCTCATTGTTTGGAATTGCGCCTCTTGCTCAGAATCCTCTTCCCTGGGAACATCAAGATCAGTTGGCATAACATAGTCACAGAGACATTAGTCTGCATCCTATTTTGGTGAATAGCAGCTGGAGTCTTAACAGCATGTGAGCAGACATCTGCAGTTCAACTATTGGTCTCTACCCATCCGAAACAAAAGTTGAGGCCAGAAGAAATAAAAGATGCCTGGCTACTCTAAAACACAGTTCTGGTAGCCTCGTGGGTAGAGAGTTGTGCTGTCAGTACTAAGGCAAGCAGCTGGAAGCCATCAGCTGCTTCATGAGAGAAAGGTGGAGAATCTCCTTGAAGTGATTTACAGCCTCTGAAAACCCTTTGGTGATTCCAGCACCAAGGAGAGTGGTTATTTTTGTTTTTGATCTACTTTGAAAGAGTGTCCACTGCCAACTACTCTGAGAGAGATCACATTAGGAGGTCCCAGGAAAATGTAAAACAAACTCCAGATGTAAAGAGGACTACTGATCCAATAGGAACTTGTAAGCTTTTAATAACACAGGCACGATGCAACAAGCTGAGAGGGAGAGCAGAAGCACTCAGCATAAAATTAGGCCAATTAACTGGAAACCAGGACCCTAAACTTACAAACCAAGAAATCAAATTCCATAAGGTATTGAAATGTACATAAGCAGCCTTAGAGGCTACACTTTTTTTCTTGTCCTTGTAAGTATATCTATCACCCCAGTTTTACCAATTCATTATTTTATGAGTGTGCAATTTGTTAATCATCATTACAATAGTAACAGGGTAACCCTGTCATTAATCAGTGCAGTTTTTCCATTATGGTTAGCCCCAACTCTTTCCCCTCATCCTCCCACCTATCCAAACTGCTAATAAGCTTTGTATCTATGTGAGTTCATACATTAATTGTATTCTTGTGATTGGCTTATTTAATGTAGCAAGTCTTTATACTCTGTTCATAGTGTACCTTTTATCAAGACTTCATTTGTCCTCCCAAGCTGTGTAGCATTCTCTTGTCACATTTTGTTCATCCATGTGGTTCATCTTGTTCAGCGGTGAGCACATAACTTGTTTCTGCCTTTTGTCTCTTGTAGATAGGGCTGCAGTGGACACTGGTGTACAGGTCTCTTTTTGAGTCTTTGCTGTAGTTGTAAAATATGTTTTTAAATCAGGATGTTTGAGCCTTCTTCCTCCTTTGTTCTTTTTAAAGTTATTTTAACTATTCAGTGCCTCTTGCATTCCTTGTAAAGTTGAAGAATGGCATTGCTTGGTCAGATGGTAGTTCTCTTTTTTGCTCCTTGGAAAAATTACCAGTTTTCCACAACTCCTTTGCATTCCTACCAGTGGTGCATAAGGATTCTAATCTCCCTGCATCCTTGCCAACTTTTATTATTTTCTTCCTCTTTTTTTTTAAACTCTTAGCCATCTTAAAAAATAGCAGCAACAAAAAACCCCCCCATTTCCCTACCCTCCATTGGGTTTCCAAGGCTATAAATCTTTACAGGAGAAGACTGCTCATTTTTCTCCTGCGGAATAGCTAGCTGGTGGACTCGAACCACTGACCTTACAGTTAGCAGCCTATTCCTGAGCCATCCTAGTGGGAGTGAAATGGAATCTCATTGTGCTTTCAATTTGTATTTCTGAAGGCTTGTTCATGTTTCAAGGGAAAGCACTTAGCCTTTCTCCAGTAAATATAGTGTTTTCTGTTGGTTTTGCAGATGTGCCCTGAATCTCAGGGAAGACTTACCTTTAGTTCCAGTTTTATCTTTAGGGTTCTCCTCAAGAAAAGGTGCTCAGTTTTATCAACTTTTTTGATCCTTTTTTCTGCCTGATTAAGTGGATTACTCAGTCCTTCTCATGTTTTTCTTAGTTCAGTTAGTGTCTCTTTCAGGTGCAGCATCTGTTGTTTTAGAGCCTCGTTTTGCTCTTGTGTTTTTCATATTTTAGCTTTTGTGTGTGTTTCCCCTTAGTTCTTTAATTGTATTTAATGTTGTATTTTATTCTTCCCTGGTTTTTTGTTATCTGGTTGTCCCTAGATGCACATATATTCCCTTCATCATGTTCATTTATCTTCTTTTTTATCTTGTGACTTTGTCAGGGGGCACAATAGAATTTTTGAGAATGTTAACTTTCTCGTTTTCATTGGTATTTGGAATTTTTTTTCTCTCCATGAATGCTAGAAAACTGGAACTTGTGAAAAAAAAATGAAATGCAACACATGACTATCAACATTGTAGGAATTGGAGAGGTGAGATGGACTTTCTTTGGCTACTTGAATCAGAGCATCACATGGTTACTATGTATGAATGAAAAACAGAGGAATAATGGTGTTGCATTCATACTTTAAAATACAATTTAAAGTTCTATCCTGACTAGTGTTATGAGTGGTACACTCACTAGTATTCAACAGCTAAAACCAAATAAGAGATGGAAGATTTTTATCAAATTTTGTAGTCTGAAATTGACCAAACACATATATATAAAATATTACTGAAGATCATTAAATAACAGCCAGGACAGTAGAGAGCTCTGGTGGCCTAGGGGTGAGGATCTGTGCCGCAATCCCGAAGGCACAAGGTTCAATTCTGTCAGCTGCTCTGTGGGAGAAGGCTGGGCAAGCTCCTCCCATGTGATTGCTGCCTCTGAAAACCCACTGGAGAGTCAGCTATGGGTTGGTTCCAAGTTGATGGTACACAACAACAGGACATTAGAGTTATCTATTTACCAGAAGTTTCAGCTGGATTCAGAAAAGGCAGGCTGTGGTAACATGGATGTCATTGCTGATGTCAGTTGGGTCCTGGCTGAAAGCAAAGAAACCAGAAAAATGTCCATTTGTGCTTTATTGACTATGCAAAGGCATTTGTTGACTATGTGAATTATAACATTATGGCTAACATTGAAAAGAATGGGAATCCCAGAATACTTAATTGTGCTCGTGGGAAACCTATCCCTAGACAAAGAAGCTGTTGTATGACAGAGCAAGGGAACACTACATGGTTTAAAATTAAGAAGGGCGTGCATTAGGATTGTATCCTTTCACCAAAGCTATTCAGTCAGTATGCTGAGCAAATTATTGGGGAACCTGGACTCTGTGAAGAAGATTGTGTCATTAGGATTGGAGGAAGGCTCATCAATAACCTTCATTATGCAGATGACACAACCTTGCTTGCTAAAAGTGAGGAGAACTTGAAGCACTGTTGCAGGTCAAATATTGCAGCCTTCAATAAGGAGTGCATCTCAGTGTCAAGAAACAAAAATTTTCACCACTGGGCCGATGGGTAACATCCTAATGGGTGAAGAGATTGAAACTGTTGTAAACTCATCTTATTTGGATCCACAAACAATACACTTGGTACCAGCAGTCAGGAGATCAAGAGACATATTGCAGTGGAAAGTCTGAAGTCAGGGACTGAGGAGGTATAATGTTAGTTTGACTAAGGTGCATCTGATTAAGACCATGGTCTTTTCAATTACTTGCTGTGCTGCTGAGAACTGGATGGTGAATAAGGATGACAGAAGAAAAACTGATGCTTTTGAACTGTGGTGTTGGAGAATATTACTGAATGTCCCAGGGACTGCGAAAAGAACAAATAGATATGCCTTGGAGAAAGTGCAGCCAGAGGGCTCCCTGGAGGCAAGGATGGCAAACCTTTGTCTCCCATACTTTGGCAAGTTGCTAGAAAAGGCTAGACCTTGGAGAAGGACATCATGCTTAGAAAGGTGGGAGACAGCAAAAGAGAGGAAGACCCCCAACCAGGTAGATTCACACAGTGACTACAGCGATGGGCTCGTGTGTGTCAGAGACTGTATGGTTGGCACAGGATAGGACAGGGTTCAGACTGCTTGTTCACAGGGTCGGTTGATTCGAAGGCACCCAACAACCACAACAAGATCCTGTAGGGGACCTCTGGTGGCCTACTGATAAGAAGCTGCACTGAAACCCCAAAGGCACATGGTTCAAATGCACCAGCTGCTTCACAGGAGAAGGATGGGCCTTCTCCTCCCAGGCAATTTACTGCCTCTGAAAACACACTGGAGGGTCAGCTCTGGGTTAGTTCCTACTGGGCAGCACACAACAATTTTCTACAAGAAACTCTACATGGGCAGAACCTTCGGTCTTTGCCTGCCATTTCCTCTCCCTCCCTGGTAAACAGGTTTTGGAAAGTTCCATATCTCATTTTTCAATGTTCAACCTCTCCAGAAGCACAGATGAGCTTACCGTGGTCAGTCTGTCCAGCAGTGGGCACCACCACTTATACAAGGTGTCACACAGTAACACTTTCTATCTAGTGGAGATTCAGTTCTCTCTCTCTGCATTATTGTCTTTCCTCCTGTGTATCTGCAGTCATGCTTTTATTCTGAAACCCTACACCCATGGAGTGCCCTTGGAGCTGAGTGTTGCCCTCTGGTTTTGCCTGTAGCTTCCTTCCTCATTTTGTAGGGTCTGATTCTGTGAATATCTGAGCTGATACTTAAAGGAAGCCTGGGTGGACTTTCTTCCATTTCTAGGACACATAAGGACTTTCATGAGCTCTGTCTTGTTGATTTCAGAGCCTCGGTGGTCCTGTGGTGGTTGGGGAGCTGTCTTCACTTAAGTGATCCACCTTTTGACTCCATTATAGGGAACCTTCTGTAAGTGTTTGTGTCAGTCTAGCAGCCAACAGTTACCAGTTGTGGGAGGGTAGTCACACTGCAGGAGCTCTGGTGGCATTAGGAGTTGTGTTGCCAACCCAAGATAGGTGGTTCAAGTCTACCAGCTGCTCCATAGGAGCATAGGATGCTCCTCCTATGTGATTTCAGGCTCTCAAAATCCACTGGAAGATCTGTTGTAAGTTGTTCCCATCTTGATGGCACAGAACAGTCACACTGCTAATGGGCTTCTCAGAGGTCTGCCTTGGCACTCTGGGCACCTGCCTTGTGGTACTTTAGCTGTGAATGTGGCCTCCTCTCAAGATACCTGCTTCCTAGCACACAGCAGCCTGAGCCTCCATTCCTCAGCACCAGCTGTGACGGGCTGCAGATTGAGGCAAACTGCTCTTTAGAAAAGTCTTTCATGTGGGTTTCTCAGAGACCTGAGCTCCAGGGTGCACAGAAGGACAGGTGGCATACTGGCTGTGAGAGCATCCTCCACTGTGGGAGCCTCCTGTACAGCTTTAACATCCTGACAGCCATCCATTCCTGAGGGCAGAGAGGAGGTGGCCCTCTCATCAGCCTTCCATGGAGGTCTGGCTTTTTCCTATCAGAGACCTTCCTCTAGCATGTTAACTGTGAGTGTAGCCTCAGTTAGTGCTCTCTGTCACCAACTGGAAATGCTGAAGACTAGCCTTATTTGACACTTAGGAAAGTTTGCCCTGTTGATTTCAGAGGCCCAAGCTGTGGGGTGCACTGGGAGGCAGGTGGGCTTCTGGCTCTGGGAACAGTATCTACTGCAGGGCCCTTCTGTAGCAATCCATACTGGCTTGCAGGTAATTGGGCTGTGGGGTGCACAGAGAGGCAGATGAGGTGTCATCTCTGGAACCAGTATCTACCACAGGGCTCTTTGGTAGCAGTCCACAATGGCCTTGCAGATGAGTGAGCTTTGGGGTGCCGGCTCTGGGAGCTGTCTCTAACACAGGACTCTTTGGTAGCAGTCCGTAGCAGGCTTGCAGACAGTGAAGAGTGGTGGGTGGACTGCTGTGCTCCAGGGAGATCTCCAGGTAGATCTGCCTTTTTGCTGTCGGAGTCCTCCCTGTAGTCTGCAGCTTGTTGCAACCTGCACTGAAAAGCCTGTTCTCAGCACACATTGCCATTTGTGGTCCTCAGGACCATTTGTAAGGAGGAGCATACAGACCTGTGCTGACTCCCCTGCAAGCAGGACCAGAGAATACATGGTAGACAAGTGAGTTTGAGCTGTCAGCTGAGATTCAGGCCAGCTGTGGAGTGTGCATGAAGGTAGAGGGGCGTTCACTGTGAGCCATAGCCGAGTCTGGTGCAGTCCAGATGTCTAAGGAGGTCTACTGGGATTAGGGCAGAAGCTTGGCATCCTGACCCTTTTCACAGGCAAGGCTGTGGAGTTAGGGCAGCAGGCTCTTTCTGGAGCTCTGACCCCTGTTCACCGTGGCCACATGGCCAGGTGCAGGCCAAGGACAGTATCTTACCAGACATGTCTCAGTGATTCTAGTCTGGCTTCTTTCCTCTGCTGCCCTCAAACCCGAGCTCATTTCCTTGTTGCTCTTCTTGGTGTATTAGTGAAAGAGCATTGAAATGCTCATTTGTGTACACCACCATATTCCCAGGATTCAGAAAAGCAACTTTAATGCACTTGATCCCACCGAAGCAACTTATTAGAAAAGAACGTGAACTTTAGAGTCATGAAGTCTTGGGTTAAGTCCTTACTCTGCTTTTTCCTGGTGTCTCTTGGGCCAGACACTTAATCTCACCAAGATTCTTTCATCTGTAGTATCAAGATCATACCCTATTTTACAAGTATGTTGTGAAGATGAAAGGAGGTCTGGTATTAAAACCAGTATTTCGCAGTTTCCTCTATACCTTCTTTAGGTTTTCTTTATAGAACTCTCATTCTTCATGATGAACACTGTGAGTTCCTGCCACTGGCCCCAGTCTCGGCTGACAGCTTGCACCTGCCTGTCCACCCCATCCTTCCCTGGTCCAGCAGGAGACACCTGCTCTGTCTTGCTTGTTTTCGCTAAGCTTCCCCCCAGGTTATTCTTATATGGAAAAGTACTGTTCTGTAGTTTATCATTGGTCCCCTTACTTCCTGTCCATTGATCCTAAAAAAATTAGACAACGGAAACCGGGGGGATAAGTAATTGTAGAAGCTATTATTGGCATTTCAGGATTGGTGCAAATACGTTAAACAAAAAGTTGGCAGCTGATGTTTTAGGGTTAAGTTTAAAGATTTAACCAGAAATATCCTTAAAGTCATCTTAAAACCAACTAGTGAAAAATGTCTACTGTGAGCCTTCTACTGTCTTGAGAATTATTTCTCTATATGGGGTCACACTGATAAACAGCAACTCAGAAGGTTAAATCAGACCTTTTGCAGACAGTGAATTTCTGCTTATTAGGGAGGAATAACTCAGAAAGGCAGGGTTGAGAATGGAGTACAACTCAGATGTCGTCAGTGTCATGAATTGTGGCATGTACAAACAGTTCAGGATTAGTATATGTTTTGCTGTTTATGTTCCCAACAGCAGCAGCCAGATAAATTAACAAAAATTGAAAGCTGAGTCTGCTGTGTCCCCATGCTTGCCTCCTGTGGGGGCCATTCATATAGCTGTGAGGTGTGTGGTCTGCCAAGGCACGATGGGCCTCTGTGCCTATTCCATCCTCATACCTCTCAGAAAGGGAGCTCTGGTGGCCTAGCGGATAAGGAGTTGTGTTGCCAACCCAAAGGCAGGTGGTTCAAATCTATTAGCTGCTCTTTGGGA
>NW_006399896.1:5206347-5208558 GCF_000299155.1 Elephantulus edwardii | reverse complement strand
GTGAAGTGTCTGTTCATATCCTGTGCACATTTTTCAATTGGATTATTTACCTTCTTGTTGTGGTGCTCAAGTATTTTATAAATTCTGGATATAAGTCATTACCAAATACTTTTTCCCAGTATGTGGTTTCCCGTTTTACCCTGTTGGAGAAGTTTTTGGATGTGCAGAGGGATTTGTTTCTTAGAAGATCCCATTCATCTATTTTATCTTTTCCTAGTTGTAGGTTTTCCAGGATACTTGGAAGACTGTTTATGTTGTGGATTAGGACTTCTAGCGTTGTTCCTAGCTTTTCTTTAATGAAGTTTATAGTCCTTGGTTTTAGTCTTAGGTCCATGATCCACCTTGAGTTGGTTTTTATATATGGAGTGAGGTGTGTGGATCTTGCTTGAGTCTTTTGCAGATACTTTCCCAATTTTGCCAGCACCATTTGTTAAAAAGGCTGTCATTTCCCCTCCTAACTGATTTCATCTCCTTGACAAAAATCAGTTGACCATAGATAGATGGGCTGATCTCCTGGTTCTCAATTCTTTTCCATTGGTTTGTGTGTCTGTCATTGTACCAGTACCATGCTGTCTTTACCATCACGGCAGTGTAGTAAGATTTGAAATCAGGGAGTGAGAGACCTCCTACCTTTTTTCTATTTTTAAGGAGTACTTTGCTTATCCGGGGCTTCTTTCCATTCCAAACTAAACTGGAGATTGCCTTTTCCATCTTGTTGAAGAAGGGGATTGGTATTTGTATTGGGATTGCATTAAACGTGTAAATTGCCTTTGGTAGTATTGCCATTTTCACAATATTGAGTCTTTCTATCCATGAGCAAGGGATATTCTTCCACTTCTCAAGTTCTCTTTTTGTTTCTTGTAGTAAATGTTTTATACTTTTATTTGAATAGGTCCTTTTGTGCTTCTGGTTAAATTTATTCCCAAGTATTTAATCTTGTGATTAGCTATTGTGGGGGGTATTGTTTTTCTTAGTTCCAGCTCTGTATTCTCTTTGTCACTGTAGAGAAATGCAACTGATTTTTGTATGTTGATCTAGTATACTGCTACTCTGCTGAATTGTTCCACTGTGTTCAATAGTTTTCTTGCTAAGTCTTTAGGGTTTTCTAAGTATACTATCATATTATCTGCATAGAGAGATCATTTTACCTCCTCTTTGCCAATTTGGATACCTTTTATTCCCTTCTCTTTTCTTATTGCTATCACTAAGACTTCCAATACAGTATTGAATAAGAGAGGAGATAATGGGCATCCTTGCCTAGTTCCTGTTCTTAAAGGGAATGCCTTTAACCTCTCTCCATTGAGAACACTGTTGGCTGTCAGGTTTGCATACTTTTTACTATGCTGAAGAAATTCCCCTCTAATCCTATTTTGTTGAGTGTTTTAATCAGGAAAGGGTGTTTGTTGGATTTTGTCAAAGGCCTTTTCTGCATCAATTGATAGGATCATGTGGTTCTTGTTCTTTGCTTTGTTAATGTGATGTTGAACAACATTAGTTGTTTTCCTTATGTTGAACCATCCTTGCATACCTGTTATGAATCCCACTTGGTCATGGTGAATTATTTCTTTGATGTATTGTTAGATTCTATTGGCCAGTATTTTATTCAGGATTTTTGCATCTATGTTCATGAGAGATATTGGCCTATAGTTTTCTATTTTGGTGGTATCCTTTCCTGGCTTTGGTATCAAGGATATGTTTACTTCATAGAATGAGTCTGGGAGAATTCCATCTTTTTCTTTTTTCTGAAATAATTTATGTAGAATTGGTAACAGTTCTTCTCTGAATGTTTGATAAAATTCACTTGTAAAACCATCTGCTCCAGGGCTTTATTTGGTTGAAAGTTGTTGTGTTACCTTTTCAATTTCTTCTTTTGTAATGGGTCTGTTCAGATGTTCAGTTTTGGTTTGTGTCAGTTTAGTTAGGTTGTGCATTTCTAAGTTTGTCCATTTCCTCTAGGTTTTCATATTTATTTGAGTATAGTTTTTCATAATACTCTAATGTTAGCTTTTTTATTTTAGTTGGCTCTGTTGTGATGTTACCTGATTCATCTCTTATTCGTGTTACTTATGTCTTCTCCCTCTTTTCTTTTGTGAGTTTTGCTAGTGGTTTATCGGTTTTGTTGACCTTTTCAAAGAACCAACTCCTAGTTTTGTTGATAGTTTCAGTTGTTTTTCTGTTTTCTATTTCATTTATTTCTGCTCTAGTTTTTAT
>NW_006399896.1:5199393-5206247 GCF_000299155.1 Elephantulus edwardii | reverse complement strand
CCTCTCAGAAAGGGAGCTCTGGTGGCCTAGCGGATAAGGAGTTGTGTTGCCAACCCAAAGGCAGGTGGTTCAAATCTATTAGCTGCTCTTTGGGATAAACAGTCTCTTCCCATGCAATTCATAGCCTCTGAAAACCCACTGAACGTCAGTTCTGAGTCAGTTGAGACTCCAATGCAATGAGTTGTTGAGTTGACCTCTCAGAAGAACCACACTAGACCCAGACTCCGCTCTAAAGAAGTGCTGACATGAGCATAAATTGTCATGGAGTTTTGGGCTACAAGGTATAATCTTTCTGCAAAGAATCTAAATTGCTGCTTCTGGAGGTAAATGAACGTGAGGTTAAAAACAAAACTGGAAATGGCTCAC
This sequence comes from Elephantulus edwardii, assembly GCF_000299155.1. NCBI lineage: Eukaryota > Metazoa > Chordata > Mammalia > Macroscelidea > Macroscelididae > Elephantulus > Elephantulus edwardii. The sequence continues at coordinate 5,205,881 of NW_006399896.1, read as the reverse complement.
AGAGGAAAGCAACACATTCTGTTGCTGGAAGGAGCCTAGAACCTTCTGGATAAGGCCTCTGGGGGCCATGGGCAGCGTCACTGGGGCTGCGTGCTTGTCCAGTACATGAGGATAGTGGAGGGCCATCACCACACACAAGGTCAGAGCACAAGGCCTCATCCATCAGGCGATACATGTGATCCTCAGCACAACTGAGTTGAGTCAGCAGAGAGTGATTTCTGAACTAGTAATGCTTGTTTTCTTTTTCCCTGAAAGCAGTTTAATACTAAAACAAAGGATGGGTTCACTGTGAACACAAAAGTCCCCAGCCTCCGAGACCCAGGGAAGGAGTACGATGGCCTCACCATCACCATCACAGGAGACAAGTACGTGGTGTGCGCACCGTGGCTGCGGTGTGTGGGAATAGCCCATCACATGGCTGGTGGCTCTTACCTTAGAAGGGGCCCAGGGTCCAGCATGTAATCCTATCAGTAAAAGCCCTTCAAAAGCTGGAGAATTCCAGAAGCCTGCTTCCTACAAGTTAGGAGATGCTAAAGTGACAATATCTAGAAAGTTGTCAAATTCTGCACTATATGAAGACATATCTGCCAGTGTGGAACCCACAGCACCACCTCTATACACATGGCATCAAAGGATTTACAGTCTGAAATTCCTGGAGGGTCAGCCTTTAGTTGGTTCTAACTCAGCAGCATGTAACAACACACTTTTTATATACATCTCATACCCAGGCAAGGCCCTCGTGGCACAGTGACTTCATGCTTGGCTGCTGACTGAAAGATGGAGCCCACCGTCCACCCTACAGGAGGCTAGCAAAGTCTGCTGCCTTGTGGGCGGTTCTCCTCAGTCCTGCAGGGTCGCTGAGTCAGACCAGACTGAATAGCAGACAGGTCTGGGTTGGGATGTCCACGTGTCAACTGTCTAAAAGCTGCAGACGCTGTAGGTTTAAAGTGGAATTTCCCTAATCTGCATTCCTCCCAGCCGACTCTTGCCCATCCCTCAGTCCCAGAGCTTCCCAAGACCCATCTGGTCAGCAGTCTCAGTCTCAGAGCCTCCCCACATCCCTGTCCAGTCAGCAGCCTGGGTGTGACCTACATCCTTCTGACCACCCCATCTCTCAATCCCAGAGCCTCTCAAGAACCCTGTCAGGTCAGCTGTCTGGGCATGACCTATGTCCTCCTGGGTCCTCTGCCTCTCAGGCTCTGCTTTTTTCATGGACTTTTCTTTCATATAACAAGGTTTCCTATTGCACAACCCTTCATGTGTACACACCTGCTTAACAGCTTTTAGATTTTGTTGCTTTCCATATTTTTTAGGTTGTACTGTGTAGTGAGCTCTGCTGGTCCAGGGGTAAGCAGTTGGCAACCCCAAAGCAGGCAGTTCAAATCCTCCAGCTGCCCAGCTGCTCTGTAGTGTCACAACAGAAATAGAAGTACAGGATAAAAGAGCATCGACAATTCCTTTCCACTAAAGTAGTGTCTTCCCTCAGCCGAGTTTTTTCCATCTCCATTGCCTTTGCTCCGGGTCTCCCAATTTTTCCCAGAGACACATAATTTGTCTTCCCACCTTGTCCATCCATGTATCCCTCTCACAGATAGTCCCCTCACACGAAAGAGCCCTTTCTCTCTCCACACCATGCCTTGGTCTCTCAATAGCTGAGAGCTCACACCACTTCCTATGATGTGACAATTTCCAGCTTGGTGCCTTGTACCATTTTCCTGAAGAGACTTGATCTGATGGATGGCTGCTGCACCCCAGGTTCACCTCCCACTGGCCTGGCTCCCCACTTATCACCATCCATCCTTGCACTTTAGGGCCCTTTATCAGCTGGCCCTTCTGTGACATGTTCCCAATTTCCATTCTTTGTGTTCCAAGTTAGATACAGTTGCATCTTCAGTTGATGTCCTAGGAGCTGTGTTAGGGTGCTGACATGGTCTTAAGAAGCACGTCCTTGTTTGTACTTGACCTTACCCTGTAAAGACAGTGGCCTTGCCTGTTTCATGTCTTGGCATCTCAGGGCTCCCTACCGTCCATCACATAAAACACAGAAAGCAGAAGCTTCATTTTAAAAACTATACTCCCTGAGCTGCCTTCAGAGCCCACTTGTTATTCACTATGTAAAAACTGATAAAATAGTTACTGGCCATGAGTTCATTCTTTATATATGTACTTGTTTCATTTTGTACTAGCTTAAGCTCATATAATAAACACATGTGGCTAGAGTAAACAATATGACAGCCTTCATATCCATTTTTATAGCATAATTGCATACTTGAAGCATGCCTTCCTCTCTCTAACTAAAAAGGCAGGGTACATTCTTAGTTCTGTTTAGTGCCACGTAAGCATGCTCTTTGCTGTTGGTTTGGTTTGTTTTTTTTTTTTACTCTTTAAATTGTATAAGTGCTTTCTTTTCTTCTAAGAGTTGGCAATATACTGTTTTCTGTGGAAACACAAACCACAGAAGAAAGAACACAATTGTATCATGCCGAAATCGATGCACTTTATAAAGATCTGACAGCAAAAGGAAAGGTGTTAATTCTCTCATCAGAGTTTGGGGTAAGTTTTGTTTATTTCCATTTTACCCACCCTTCCTGGGGTACTTTTGTAATCACTTTTAAAAGCTCTACTTTCTTATCAGAATTGAACATGTCATACTTGATAGTAATTTTATTTGACCTATAAGCATTTATTTATTGATTTATTTAGTGTTCTCGTAGACAAAAAAAACACTTCATTATTGAGAGAATAGATAAATATACACAGTTGGGAGCTATGTGTATTGTGCTATGTATTACTGTAAGTTTGATCTTCAGCAGTCTGTACAAGCAGTCCTCCCAATAGTGTCTCTTTTTTCATCTCTTTAGTTGCAGTTTGCAGTCATGTTTGTAATGAGCTATCAGATCTGAACATTCTCGTGCATTTTACTTTTGGCAGTGAAGGAAGACTGAGGCTATACGTCCTTTAAAGGCATGACTCCAGCCTCTTCCTATGCTCGTCTGGGAAGGCCAGACAGGCTGTCTGTCATGTCCATCTTGTGTTTCTCAGCCTGCTGCAGTGTGCTGGCCATGGCACCTTCCACGTGCCTGATGTAAAGCCTGGGGCCCTCAGAACTCCAGCTAACATCTCAGCTTCTAAATGGAGTTAACGTATTTCTCACCTGAGCCTCGGTGTGCTATGGAGCTTCATGGAATCTTGCAGAGTAGTTTAAGGAAACACATTCCATTGGAAACCAGGACACCAAACAGTATAGAATATTCAAGAAGGGAAGAAGCCAGTCTGGTAGAGCAGGAAAGAAATTCTCTTTTTCTTCTTGTAAATGGTGATTCATCTCGCTGCCTCTGTTTAAGTTAATGGGCGTGTATTTTTCCCCCCTAGGAGGCTGATGCTGTCTGCAACTTAATCTTATCATTAGTTTATTACTTTTATAACTTAATGCCACTTTCGCGAGGATCCAGGTAAATTATAATTTACAACTTTTTCAATTTAATAATTTTAAGACTGAGATCTTTTCTGCTGTAAATTTTTTATTTAAGCCATATAATTTCAGTAATGGAAGACATATGAATGAAATGGGGGAAAATTTTTTAAATAGGGATTTTTACTCCATTAGAGGGTCCCTTTTGTCCCTCTGCTGTCTCTGTGCCATGGATGGTGGAAGGAGGCCCGTTTCTTCAGGCTCACACAATGTACAAGCCCCCATCATTGGCCCCAATGCTGCCGAGCCCACCCTGACTCCTAGCAGTGTCCGTCGTGTCTCAGGCAGTGACCCTTTAAAGAAAACGGTCTTTCTCCTAACAGAGCAGCTGGTGGGTTTGAGTAGCTGACCTTTTGGAGTTAGCAGCTCAGTATGTTAAAACCCTCAGAGCTCCTTCCACCAGTAGCATGCACGGAAAGTGGGACCAGCCATCCCACTAAAGCCCTAGGGCAGAAAGTGTTGGTGGGCCCAGGGTCCCCTTGTCCTGAGAGAGTGATAGGGCAGTTCTTTCTCTCCCCTTTATTCAGATTCAGAATACAAAATATAATCTCCTTTATCTACCAAGTCATTGTAAAAGGTAAGAAAAGTTAGTGCTAGTATGGCATGTCTTCATTTCCTAAAGGGGGCCCTGGGACGCAATGGGTGAGCGCTCAGCTGCTAACCAGAAAGCTGGCAGTTCACACTCACCTTAGGCCCCATGAGAGGAAGATCTGACATCTCCCTCTGTGAAGGTGAGAGTCCTGGGGAAAGCTCAGCTCTGCCCTGTCACTGCGAGTCAGCGTCATCCCCATAGCACCATCTCAGTGGTTCACAGCACGTTTAATAACCCAGCGGTTCATTTCAACAAAGATCATCAGGGCTTGGCTGCCACAGAATTTTGGTGTAATTTTTACATTTGACCGGCCGTTGCCTCTCACTCTGCAGTCATTAACTCGTACACCATTGAATAGTTCTTTCTTCTTATTTGCAGACATTGGGTTGTTGTTTGTTATCTGGTGGTGTTAAAACTACTACAATGTGCAGTTTTCTTTATATATATTTCTGTAAACTTCTTTTATACTGGTTTACTTACAAAATTTGTATACATTGTTTTTCACGCCTGATCTTTCCCATTTCCTTAACCCACCACTCCCTCCACCAGTCAGATTGTATGACCCGACCCTAGGACTATGCTTCCCACCCATCCTCTCCTCTGCGCTCCCCCCTTCTTGGATCCTTATACACGTTTTATAAGTTTTCTGTTTCTACAATAGTGGATACTAGGAAAGAGCATTACTGTAGAAATAGACAACTAGTAAAACGTGTACAGATGTGCAGTTTTCATTTACTCTCTTACCACTACTGTGTGGGGTGTGTGTACGTTTGTGTGATGAAAATGGCATTGCACTCTTATTAGCACACATTCAAAGTCAGTATGTTCTGGCTGAATAATATCCCTGAATGTCTTTATTTTTAATTAAAACTTTGTTGTTGATATTGCGCACCCTTCAATCGACTGTGACTCATAGTGACCCTGTGAGCAACAGATCGGAACCTTGTCCTAACCTGCGCCATCCCTGTGATCTCTGATACGCTCAAGGTCATTGCTACAGCCACTGTGTCTATCCTTCTTGTTGAGAGTCTTCCTGTCTTTTATTGACACTCCACTTTTTCAAGCATGATGTTTTACCCTCCTGACAACATGCTCGAAGTACCTGAAAGGAAGCTTCACCACACCTGCCTCTGAGGAGCACCCTGGTTACACTTCCTCCATGACAGACTTGTTTGTTCCCTTGGCAGGCTGTGAAGTGTTCAGTACTCTTCTCCAGCACCACAGTTCAAAGGCTTCGATTCTTCTGTCGTCTTTATTCATTTGGTCCAGTGTTTAGGTGCATAGGGTGCCTTTGCAAATACTATGACTTGGATCAGACACACTTTTGTTGTTAATATGACACCCTTGCTCCTTAGCACTTTGGAGAGGTCTTGATGGTAGATTTTCTCAGGGCAGCACGTCGTTTGATTTCCTTTTTTTATTGTGTATTGTCGAATCAGAACCGACCCTCCAGAGGGTTTTCTGAGATAGTAAATCAAATGGAAGGAGATTGCTCATCCTTCTCCAGCAGAGCAGCTGTTAGATTCAAACCATGTACCTTTTGGTTGCCAGTGCACCTCCTTACCACTAGGCCACCAGAGTTCTGTCTTTTGATTTTATTTTTTTAATTTACTATTAATTTTAGTAAAAATTTACAGAGACTTTGGATCTCCATTCATTCATTGTCGCACTTTTCTCCCCTCCCAACCCTCCTCCTTAGTACACTACCCTCTTTGAAAAGTAAAACAAAAATTCTTTCATTGTTTTACAAACCCTCCCCCAAGTCCACTCCACTATGTAGCCTCCGCTCTAGACACCTGTCATGACAAAAACACCTAATGACATATCCCTTTTGAACAGTTTTCTCCCTCATCTGTTTCAATGCAGTATATACATTATTGAACCCATGCTTCTCACTCTCCTCCCAACCTCAATGTCAGTCCTGTTTTACAACAGTGACACCATGCAGTATTTGTCCTTTTGTGACTGAGAGATTTCACTCAGCATAATGTCCTCCAGAGTCACCCATTTTGAATACCATTGCATAATACCTTTATTTTTCAATGCAACATAGTATTCCATTGTGTGAATATACCACAGCTTCTCTATCCATCCATTTGCTAATGGGTGCTTAGGTTGTTTCCAACTCCTTGCTATTGTGAACAAAGCTGCAGTAAACATGGGTGTGCATATATCTTCTTGGAGGTCAGTTATGGTTTCTTTGAGGTATATTCCCAGTAGTGGAATTGCTAGTTCAAATGGTATCTCTATTTGAAACTTTTTGAGAAAGTGCCATACCGCCTTCCACAGTGGTTGCACCATTTTACACTTCCACCAGCCGTGAATAAGGGTTCCAGTTTCTCCACAACCTTGCCAGCATTTGTTGCTTGCTGTTCTGTTAAATTTTGCTATTCTTACTGGGGTGAGATGATATCTCATAGTTGT
>NW_006399896.1:5181284-5196895 GCF_000299155.1 Elephantulus edwardii | reverse complement strand
ATTACTGCTTTGGCTGTTTCCCAGAGGTTTTGGTAAGTGGTGTTTTCATTGTCATTTGTTTCAAGAAACTTTTTAATTTCATTTTTTGTTTCTTCTAGTACCCAGTCATGTTCAAGCAAGGTGTTGTTCAGCTTCCAAATGTATGGGTTTTTTTCTCCTTTACCATCCTATTTTTAATTTCTAATTTTGTAGCATTATGGTCTGAAAAGATGCTTTGTATTATTTCTATGTTTTTTAATTTATTGATGACATAGAATGTGTTCTATTCTGGAGAACGTTCCATGCACGTTGGAGAAGAAGGTATACTGTGCTTTTTTGGGGTGCATTAGACTATAAATATCTATGAGGTCAAGTTAGTTTATTGTGTGGTTTAATTCTTCAGTATCTCTGTTGAGTTTTTTTTCTGGTAGTTCTATCTTTTCTTGAGAGGGGTGTATTGAAGTCTTCAAGCAGTATAGTAGTGTTGTCTATTTCCTTTTTCAGTTAATGTTTGTTTTATGTATTTTGTAGGTCTTTCTTTTGGTGCATAAATACTTATTATTGTTATGTTCTCTTGTTCTGTTGACCCTTTTAGCATTATGTAGTGACCTTCCTTGTCCTTTGTGATAGTTGTTACATTGACATTTATTTTATCAGAGATTAGTATCGTTATCCTTCTTTTTTCTGGTTGCCAATTGCTTGGTATATTTTTCCCCACCCTTTTATTTTTAGCCTGTCTTTATCTTTGTTTTTCAGGTATGTCTCTTGTAGACAAAATTTGATGGATTTTGTTTTTTTATCCAATCTTCTACTCTTTTTCTCTTCAGGGTGCATTTAAACCATTCACGTTCAGTGTGACTATTGAGAGGCTAGGTTTTATTGCTATTATTTTGTTGAGTTCTTTTTGGTGTTGTTGCTAGTTACTTTGGACCATGCAGCTTTCTGTGCTATGTCTGTAAAAAGGACATCTCTCAGTCTTTCCTGCAACGCTGGTCTTGTTTTTACAATCTCTCCTAGGTTCTGCTTTTCTGGGAAAATCTTGATCTCTCCTTCATATTTGATGGATAATTTTGCTGGGTACAGTATTCTTGGTTGACATTTGTGTTCTTTGAGTGTTTGATATATGTCCTTCCACTCTCTTCTTGCTTTCATGGTGTCTTTTGATTTTTTAACTATTACTAGACAGTAGTGTGATCCTGGCTCCCCTTGTTCGCCTCACAGGTGGTGGTGAAAGGAATTCAGTTCCACCGTGCCAGTGTTCAGCTGGACCTTCACTGGTTTACCTCCTAACCCTCTGTCTGCCTTAGTGGTTCCTTCCGTCCTCACTCTCCCCACCCCCTTGCTCTTTGCCCCCCTGCCTCCCTGTCACAGCACTTGCTTGCCCTTCTCTTCAGGCCCTGTCCTTGCCTTCTTGTCCCTCCTTGTTGCCCTCTGTCTTTTAAATGACTGCAGCTTGTGTGAAATTTGCCTGGTGGACCATTCCAGAAATCTCTTGGCATCCCTCAGCCCTCAGGTTCACTGTGCCCTCACCCCATCTCCCCTGAGTCTCACCTCTCAGGTGCACTGTGCCCTCACCCCGTCTCCCCTGAGGCTCACTTCTTCCTTAGCCCTCAGGTGCACTGTGCTCTCACCCCGTCTCCCCTGAGCCTCACTCTTCCTCACCTCTCAGGTGCACTGTGCCCTCACCCCGTCTACCCTGAGCCTCACTCTTCCTCACCTCTCAGGTGCACTGTGCCCTCACCCTGTCTCCCCTGAGCCTCACTCTTCCTCAGCCCTCAGGGCACACTGCAGCTTCACCATCTCCCCTGAACTTTACTCCTTCCTCACCTCTCAGGGCACACCCCATCTCCTCTAAGTCTCACTCCTTTCTCACCTCTCCGGCACTGTGCCCTCACCCTCTCTCCCCTGAGCCTCTCTGTCTTTGGGACCATGTGCTCCGAACACAAGAGCCTCATCTTCTCTTTGTGACTTAACAACTTCCCAGTACTGCACAGTCAGTGCATGTTATTATCCAAATCCAGATGATCTGTGTATGTCCAGGAGGAGACATCTAGGATATCAATACTCAGACCAGTGTGTACATTCTGAGCCTGGGTTCTGCTTTTCATCTTTAGAGACCAACGTTTCTCAAGCTTGAAAAAAACAAGATTGTTTCAACACAGTATGTTGTGCATATCTATTTTAAAGCCAAGTCACATAAAGCTATTCAAAATATAAACATGGGCATGTTTTCATAACTCATTATCTTACTACAATAGAAGATCTAAGTAGAAAGAAAACTATCAATAGAAAGAAACACACACTTTCTTTTCCTCAGATGAGGAAGAGAAGTTGCCCTTAATACATGAGTAGTTATTTTTAAGGCAAATAAAAATGCTTAAAAAAATTTTTATATCCAAAGAATTCTTCAGGAAATCTTTTATACAGAAAGTGCATGGCAAGCTTTATACACAGTATCTGTTTAGAATCCCGTAGATGAGGATTGGTTAATAATTGTTTAGTTGGGTGTTTTTCCTTTTATTACTATTATTTCAACAGCGTCATAGCTTACTCAGTGATCGTGGGAGCTCTCATGGCGAGTGGAAAAGAAGTGGCAGGAAAGATTCCCAAAGGGAAGGTACGTGGAGTTGTGTGTGAGATCCTAGTCTGTGGGTTTTAATTTTACTACAACTTGACCTGTGTTTAAGCTGAGTCTTTCTCCTCTGTACTTAATCATGCTTCTAAATTTGTGTCTTTTCAGTTAGTTGACTTTGAAGCTATGACAGCCCCTGGTTCAGAGGCCTTCAGCAAAATAGCTAAAAGCTGGATGAACTTGAAAAGGTAAGTATTTGACAGGGTGAGCAGATGTGTATTTTAAATGGAGTCAGAGAAACAGACCCTCCTGTGGCTTCTTAGAAAGGCACTCTGGTGGAAGCTGGCTGGGCAGTTGGAAGAGAGAACTGACAATCTGCTTCAATGAAGGTTACAGCCTGAAAGGCCATGTGGAGCACTTCTACTCTGTCATTTGAGCTTGCTTTGCCTTAGATTCACCTCAGTGACACATAGTAGCAGTGCTTTTTGGAGATCTATAATAATTAAAATTCTTGTTCTCATTTTAATACAAGTTGAAATGTTTTGCTATCATCTAAGATCCTCCCATGGACTGCCAAAGAACAAACAGTCCTAGAAAGGGTGCATCCAGAGTGCTCCTTGGAGGCTGGATGATGAAGCCTCATAATTCATACTTTGTACATGTAGCTTAGGCGAGGCTGTTCCTTGGAAAGGGATATCAAGGAGCAGGGTCAGCCAAGGAAGGAGAGGAAGACCCCCAAGGAGATGGATGGACACCATGACTTTAGCAGTGAGCTCTGATGTCTCACAGATGGTGAGGAGAGGGCAGGTTTCAGGTGGGCTGTTCATAGCGGTGCTGAGTCACACTCAACTCCATGTCACCCAACAACAACAACAAAGAGTAACTGTATGGATACAGAGTACATGGGAAAATCAGGAAAATAATTTGTGAAAGAAAAGTGGCATGTACATCCTCCATTCTTGATTGGATAATTCATTTCTCTTTGTTGATTGACCTCCCAGCCCACTCTCCACGGGTCACTCTTCAGGCGTGACTCTCGACATTTTTTACTGACCCATTTCAGACTTTCAGACCAGCTGGTGTCACTTAGCCTTATAAGTTCTTTACTCACAACCTTCTAGATTTGGGGAACTGAAAAATCCCAACTCACTGCCATCAGGTTGGAACAGACTCATAACTAACCCTCCAGCGAGTTTTCAGAGGCTGTAAATCACATGGGAGAGGAATGCCCATCTTTCTCTCACCCAGCAGCTGGTGGGTTTAACCCACTAGGCCACCAGGCCTCCATAGTAAAGGGGATACTTTATTGTAATTTATACAGGAAATACCTGTGCATCCGTGAATGCTGGCTGATGATTGTTCCTAACTCTCACTGTGGGAGGAAAGCAGCAGATGCTGTGATATTTCCAGGGTCCTGTACAGAAGCAAGGGATGGAGTGTGGGAATTTAACTTGCACATATTTTCATAGTTAATAAATAACAAGAAAAATTCCCACATAACTTATTCCTCTCAGATCATTTCCAGCCCACAGTGACCCTTCGGGCAGCATAGGACTGTTCACAGGGTTCCAGAGACTGGCCTTCACAGGAGACTGCCACATCTGTCTCCTGTGGAGCAGCTGCTGGGTCAGAACTGCTAGCCTTTCACTTAACAGCCAAATGCTCAACCACTGGGCCACCAGGGCTCTTCAGTCAGTAACAAGAAGCAGGTCTTAACACTGGACCATGCCTCTTCTTGCTCCTTCTCGGTGCTTTTTGCATCCAACCATCATCACAGAGTCCTGGTGCCACAGTGATTGAGCACTTGGAAGCTAACCAGAAGGTTGGCAGTTCTAACCAACTAGCTGCTCCACAGGAGAGGGACTGAGCCGTCTGTTTGTGCAAAGATTACAGCGTTGGGAACAGTGCTCTGTCCCGTGGAGTTTCTGGGAGTCAGAATTCACTCAGGGGCAGTAGGTTTGGATTTGGTGACCACCTGCAGGTTTGCCTTTCAGACAAATCTATTGTAATGAGCAGCCAGTCTTCCCAGCCAGAGTTCTCTGGAGAAACTAACTCAGGATGATGTATATACATCTATTCTCTCTCTGTCTTTCTTTCTTTGGTGGTAGTGGTGGTGTTAGATGCCACTGAGTCAAGTACGACCCATAGCGAACATTCATAGGAACAACAGATCTGAATCCTGGCCGGTCCTGTGACACCCTCGTCATCCCTGATACACTTGAGCCCACTGTCACCATCAGCGTGTCAGTCTGTCTCATTGAGGGTCTTCCTCTTTTTCTCTGGCCCTCCACCTTTCCCAGCACAAGGTCTTTTTCCAAGGACTGACCCCTCCTGACAACATACCCAAAGTATTAAGTCTCCAAATAAAGACAATGACAGCGTCATAGAGATAGAGAGACTGATTGGTTTTCAGATCAGGTCACGTGATTGTGAGGCTGTCAGGGAAACTCAGGAAAAGATGGCGTTGACATCTGAAATGTACAGGACAGGGCAGCAGGCTGGCAGCTCAGTGAGTGACTCGAGATTATCCTGCAGGAGATAGAATTTCTTTGCCCTCGTGAGAACCTCAGCATTTTGCTCTGAGGCCTTCAGCTGTTTGGATGCGACCCAACTACATCATCTCAGGTTATCATGTGCCTGCTTTCTCCGGCAGTCTCCTTTAAAGTCAACTGCTTGTTGGTGTCCATCCCTTTAAGCAACATCTAGACACATATTTGACCAAAGCATTGGGTACAGTAGCCCTGCCCAGTGGGCACATAAAATAAACCATCATGCTAGGCCACTAATGTTTTATTGGGAATGGAGACGCTCTGGCCTGTAATCTTCCCTTTTCCAGTTTGTAGGCATTGCAAACTTCACATTTTTTGTGATGTATGCCTTGTCCCATTACATTCTTGTTTCAGGTCTACTAGCTTCCGCATTTTTAAATGATACAATCAGGCCATGTCCCTTCTTTCACATGATTTGAAAGGGTTCAGCAGAATGACACTCTCTGGGATTGTCCAGTTCTCATTTCTCAAGGCACTTTGACACAGATTATTTCATTCAGTCTTTCTGATAACTCTGAGGTAAAGATAACAGTATGGCAAACAAAGAAAATAGGGATCAGAGAAGGAGCTGAAGCACGAGCTAGAACCAAGGCTGTATCTTCACCTTCAAAGTCAACTGTGCTTTGCTCTCTGTAAGTGGGACATGTGGTGTATGGCTACTGCAGAAATCAGCTGGTTCTGTTTCAAGAGGGTCATGATTTGCTGTTGTCGAGTCGGCTCTGGCGGCTAGGGGCCTGTGTCTAATGATGTGCTGGGCCTGTGTGTCCCCAAGATCCTGAGCAGTCCACGGCTCCAGGAGGGGCACGTCTGCTCACCACTCTCGTTCCTGCACGGCCAAATCCATTTGATATGGAAGACATCAAATGAGGGTTTGGAAAGTTAATATAGTAATAGGAATGAGTAGGACATAAGCTTTGCTTTTTTAGGAAGATTGTGTTAACTTTGATGCCCCTGTTCTGTTTTCTGTCTTCCAGTATTTCACCTTCTTATAAGACACTACCGTCAGTATCGGAGACGTTCCCAACGTTAAGATCGATGATTGAGGTGCTGAACACAGACTCTTCGCCACGTTGTCTTAAGAAACTCTAGACAGTATTTATACAAGGAAAGGGCCGGGACCTCTTGCTTCTTAAGTTATTTTTTAAAAACGTGGAATTATACAGAAATTAGGTCCTTTATTACTTTTGATACCAATTTTTGATAGGAATTGAATACTTGAAATCATTTTCTTGACTCTTCTGAACCATGATGGAAATCATGAGGCGGGTTTTCAAGGGTGAAGAAAACCATGTGTACACACACTGGAGGGACCTGTTGGTTTCTGCTTGTAAAAGTCATACAGCTGCTTCCTTACAGAGAAAAGCTGACGTCAAAGACCAAACAATCATTAAAATGAATCGTACCAACCACACAACGAGAGCCTTCTCATTCCTTTATAGATAGGGTTATTTTTCCAAAGAATGACTCTTTTTGTCTTTTGGGGGAGTCTGCTTTCAGCTCAGGTAACCTTCGTGGATGTGTCTCCATTTCACTTGACTCTCAAGGATTTGTGGGCCAGCTGTGTGGTCAGCAGAGCATACGCCCAGGAACACAGATGGTGCCTGACAGTGACCAAACACTGAATTCATGAACTGTGTGCTTTTACTTGTTGATGGAGGGAGCAGGGAGCAAGGGTGATTGCTAAGTCATCAGTCTTGACCCTGGAGTTTTGCTTTCTGTTTGAAACATTGAGAAAATTACCATTTTTATTTTTACCCGCCAGTCAGGGTAAATGAAGGAGTAGTATTAGTGAATTAAAATGTTGCCATTTCCTATTTTTTTTAAATTTTGTTGTTGTTGTTGCTGTTTTCACTGTCATTTTTGCTTTCTTTGCCTCGGAATTTTTCCTGAGTCCAGCATCAGCGTGCTCTGGGTGGTTGAGACGTGCTGGGTGTCATGCTGATAGAGGACACTCTTAAGTCCTGGGGAAATGTGTCCTAACCGTGGCATGGCTGAGTGTCCATCTGGCCACAAGAAGGGGAGAGCGAGCCACCGTCTGCCAAGAACTGACTGCTGTGAGTGGAAGTCAGACAGGACACCTCTGCTTTCGAACCTTCTCACTGATTGACACTAGCCATCCTTCCCCAGCACCCTGCTTCTCTGCCGGATGCTAATTCACCATAGCAGCCACACAGAATTCACAGACTGTACGGGCTTTATGTGAGAAGTAATAGGTTACAATTCAGGATCTGAAATGAGCTAGCCTGTGGTTCTTTGGACAGCTCCTTGCTCATACCCACAGGCAGGTCTCTCCCTCAGCTGCTGGCCTTTGCCCTGCTCGAGAACATGTTACAAAGTTGTTTAGTTCATCAGTAAATGCCCACAGGCACCCCCTCTGCCAGAACCCTGTCGTGCACTTGATGGTGAGCTCCCGACTCAGTCACCCGCCTCACTGTCTGTGTCAGATGACTGGGCTCTTACTCTGTCGTCTGAGTGTCTGTGGTTCTCAGCATTGAGGCCCTCTCTGGCATGGCTCATTTTAAACCTAATGGAATGACAAAGCTGAACCAATTCCTCATGAAAGCACCATTCACCATATTTGCATGGAAGACTACGGTGGACGTCCCTTAGAGAAGTACTGTTCTGGGCACGGATCTGCTTCAAAACAACCACGGAGAGGTAACCATTCAGGAAGCCATTGCAAATGGGCATGCTGACATCAATCATTAGGCACACCTTTTTTATAAGCCAGTTCTACATCAGATGGGTAACTTTTCCTGAGACCAAGCCTGTACCCCAAAAGTACAGGTATCATTTCTTGTCATGTGTGGGCTGAGTCCCTGGAAAGTCAGTAGCTCTCTATGATAACCCATCTGTTTAGGAGCAGTGCTAGGATTCTATGCCAGTCCTCCAATGCCCGAGCCAGCCAGCCTGTGTCGCCGTGACCTTGGGGACTAGGGATTTCACTCTCAGACTCTGCAAGACCCAGAAACTACCAAACACTACCTGCGAAATCTCCATCCATTTTATTTCTTTGCACTCTAATGTCATGATGTTTCAACCCAACTAGTCCACTTAAAAACCTTTAAAACAAACAAAAAAGGGACCTGTCATTCAGATATGGTCTGCAGGAATACAAAGCGAGAACTGCAGAGATTAAATATAGCATAAACCTTCCATTTTATCAGGGACTTCTTTATCACTAGCTTCTTGAGATTTTACTTGTAATTACTGTTTTACAATTAGGAAAATGATCTAAATAACACTTTTTTTAAAAATGTAACAATTTGTTCAAACACTAGAATTAGAGCCTGCTTTTTTGGATCTTCCACACCACAGTTCTTGCTAGCAGGGCTCGTTCAGTTAATCTCTGCCTGCTCACTGCTACCTCTGGGACTTCACTGCCCTCTAAAGAATCTGAAGTACATGTTGGAGGGGAGCCTCGTCCAGGGACACGATCAGGATGTGGTTCTACCTCACAGTTTACACACTGCGCTTTAGTTAATCCACTTCCCCTCCCCTACAACAGTGTCCAATATCCTTCACTTCCTCCAACTTAATTACTGCTTCCTTTAGGGGGAAAGAATACAACCCTGACACGAACCTGATTTTAAACCATGCACTGTGCCCTTGTTCTTTTTGGACAAAAGCTTCATTACCATTGATTCTTGATCATATGCTGCTTCCTAAAATGGTCCCATGTCACCCAATTTACTTTTCTTTAGCATTTTATTTCTCCCTCATCCAATTATTTTTGATACAAGGACTCTTATTTCTATCGTCTTTTGATGCTTCCTGCATTATTCAGAATGGATGGTGAACAAATGGAGAAGTTGGGCTATATAAAGAAGAATGGCATCAGATCTGGAGGAATACTCATCAATAGTTTGTGTTCTGGAGATGTACAGCCTTCCTGCTGAAAGTGAAGAGGACTTGAAACAGTTGCTGCAGAAGCTCAAAGACTACAACCGGAAGTATGGATTACATCACAACATCAAGAAAACAATTCTCACCACTGGACCAATAGCCAGCATCTCGATGAATGGAGTCGACTGAAATTATTAACAATTTAATTTTGCACAGATCTACAATTACTTCTCATGGTACCAGCAGTTAATAAGTCAAAAGATGTATTTTATTAGAAAAATTCTGCTAATGGAGACCTCTCAAAAGTGTTAAAGAAAGAGCAAAGATGTCATTCTAAAGACTAAGGTACACCTGATCCAAGCCATAGTCTTTTTGGTTATTTCCTATGTGTCTGAAAGTTGAACGAGTAAGAATGACAGATAACCGATGCCTTTGAATTGTATTGGAGGACAGCCATAAGACCAAACCGATCTGTGTTGGAGGAAGTGCAACCAAGATGCTCCCTAGAGGCAAGGATGGTGAAACTTCATCTCACATACTTTGGCAATGTTGTCAGGCTGTCCATGGAAAAGGTGAAGGGTCAGAGAAAGAGCAGAAGATCTCCAACAAGTTAGATTGACACTGTGACTGTAGCAATGGACTCAAATGCATCAGAGATTGTGAGGACGGTGTGGGATCTTGTCCAAAGAGTTGAGGTTGATGATGTCAGCTAACAATTACTGCTTCCAGGGGAGCTCTGGTGGCCTAGTGGCAAGAAGCTGCACTGCAATCCCAGAGGTGCATGGTTCGAATCCACCAGATGCCCTGCCGGGAAAGGAGGGACAATCTTCTCCTGTACCAGTCAGATCCGATTTGACGGTACACAGACACACAAAATTATAATAAAATAAAATAAAACAATTACTGCTTCCCTGGTCCATTGTAATCTTGCTTGAACATCTTTGGTCACCTTTAACTGATCTTCCTGACACTTTTCTACTTGAACCCTTCACAGTTTTCATTGCACTCAGATTTCCATTCCCTACTATAGCCTAATTCTTTCGGGCATTCGGGCCAAGAGAAACCTATCTACACACCAGTTCTACAGGACACACTGCCTTCGCTGGGGAAACATTACCACTAAACTTCGGAGACATTGGTCCCAACATAAGGAACTACCAGCAGCTGATGTGTTTGGAATCACAGAAGCCAAGGAAGCTTCATATATAAGCTATTAGATCAAGGGCCGGTCAATGGGAGATAGATGTGAAGGGAGTGGGTAGAAGTGGATGGGTATCCTGGTGGATGGTGGAGCAGGGAAATAAGTGGGTAAAGACACGTGTGCCAAAGGCAGGAACAACACTGATACTAATGGTTAACTCCACAATAAGGGATATACCTTTCACTTTTTCTATAAAATGCTGGTCTGTCTGATACTTCTCTAAATCTGAACGTTCAGATTAAGACAGACTAGGAAGAAGGATTGGCCGTCCACTTCCGAAATAGCAGGCCTCTGAAAACCCTATGTACAACAGAACACATGTAGATAACAGAAAGGGCAACTGAGGTTGAGCTTTCAAGTATGGAAATACAAAGGAAGAGGAACAGTTGTAAGCAGACACTAGTGATTGGGACATGGAATGTGAGAACCGTGAATGTAGAAAAATTAGATATTGTTAAGGAAGAAATGGAACACATAAATATTGACATAACTAGGCTTTGGTGACATGAGATGGACTGGCATGGGGCATTGTTCACAGCTTTAGTTTGCTTGGCTCCACAGTCAACAGTCTTGGCACCAGCAGCCAGGAAATTAAAAGGTGCATTGCCATGGGAAAGTCTGCTGTTAGGGACCTCTCCAAAGTACTGAAGAGCAATGGTGTCTCTCTGGAGACTAAGGTGTGTTTGATACAGGCCATGGTCTTCACAATCACTTGTTATGCATCAGAGAGTTGGACAATGACCAAGGAGGATAGAAGGAGAATTGATGCCTTTGAGCTGTGGTGCTGGAGAAGAGTACTGAGAATATCATGGACTGCTAGGAAAACAAACAGATTCATCCTGGAAAGGGTTAAACCGGATGGCTCCTTGGAGGCAAGGATTCTGAGGCTCCGTCTAACATACTATGGACATGTTGCAAGGAGGGACAGGTCCTTGGAGAAGGACATCATGCTTGGGAGGGTGGAGGGACAGCGCAGGAGGGGAAGGCCCTCTGTGAGGTAGATTGATTCAGTGACGGATAATCGGGATGGGAGTGTCAGAGGCAGTGCAATTGGCACAGGACAGAGCAGAGTTTAGGGCTGTTGTACATAGGGTCGCTATGAGTCACAAGCAACTCGACAGCACATAACCAACAACAACTATAGCCTACGTGGTACAGCCACTCTCAGTTTCTCCGGCCTCATCTAACATTACTTTTCCCCAAAGTTATGACCATGGAGATACACTCTTGCACCGTCAGTTCACAGAGCTGTCTTTTTTTCTGGGAGACTTTATACTTTGCTACATATGACTACTGAGCACTTAAAATGAGGCTTGTGTTGCACTAGGAACTGAAGTTGTTTTAATCTTCATTTAATTAGCCACATGTAAGTAGGATAGCATAGTCTTGAGATGCCAAATCAGATTTTAAATTTTTCTATAGAAATAATTCTAAGTGATGCTCTTTGGTGGTGGTTTGCTGTTTGAACTTGATGTTATAGAATTCACCAAGTAGTTAAACTGTATTTGTCAAATGTTTGAATGGATCAAGGTACTCAAAGTTTCTATAAGAACTGTAGGTCAAAACTCCATAGTAAAGTAGCAGTGCTTCAGTGTGGCACTTTGCTGTACAAAGGATTGGGCGAGAAATGGTCTCCAACACTCCAATAATGGGTAATTTATGGATAAGATGTATAAAGTCACATGTACAGTGTGCTGTAGACCAGGAAGCTTTTACTATCTTCATGGGCATCCTACAACTCCACCATAGAGCTGCGATTCCCTGCTTCAAAGTCTGTTTCTTCCTCTAATCTTCCCTAGTTCATTAAATGCTTCCCTTTCCATGCAGTGACTCAAGCAAGATCTAGATAGCATTCTCAGGTCTACACTGTCCATTCCCTAGTTTCCAAATAACCACCAGTTCATCTTCAGTGTTCCTCTAAAAATATCCCAAGTCTATTTATGTCCAACCATCTTCACTGTCACCCAAACCCAGTTTAAATGAAACTGAGTTTGTCCTTTGCACTTGCCCCATTTCAAGGCTCAGTGACTACCAATGACTGGTGACCACTATATTGAACAAGACATAAAGAACATTTCCCCATCAAGGCAGAAGGCTCTATTGAACAACACTGTAACCCTGAAAATGGATTCAATTCCCTGTAACCCTGAAAACTGGTTCAATGGCCAACCATTGTAGTTGAACAGATGGGGTGTGAATCACTGCATTTCATTAGCTAGTTTGGAAGATAGTTATCTCTCCAAGTCTTAATCTTCCTCCATGTGGTTCGGGTTCTTAACACCCTTCCAGAGATTAATCTTTCTTACATGTCCCCTCGTTTCTTGGAGTTTAAGGACTTTTCCAACTGGGAATAGAATCTGTATCTCACTGAGCCCCAGTGCCCCACATTGTGGAACCTGACTGTGCATTAAACCTTCAAACAATGAGAAAAACTTGGTTGGAAACATTTGCCTTAAAGATAGTCTTGTGTCTCTTAAACAATACCACACTAAATCATTTGTGATACTAGCTTAATTCACTTACACACAGAGAGAAAAAGTTAATCTTTCGGAATGGTAATTAAAGAGTTCAAAACAAAAATACTGAAACATACTGAGAAAGAGTTATTTGAGAATAGTTGACTAAAGGACTCAAACAATACTGGAACTTAATGAAACTGTTAAAGACATTCTCTCTCACTGGACAGTAATTGGAATGGGAGACCCTGTGGTCAAAGTGAAGGTCCAAGGTTTGAGGACCGCAGTGTGAAAGCTGCAGTGTTTGGTGGCAGCATGGGGTGACAGAGGAAAGAGAAAAGAGACTCTAGCACCCACCTGAAAAATTTTCATTGATTCCTGATCCAGTGGGCCTGGAGTTCTGTCCTAGGATCTGCATTTTCTCGAGAGCTCAGGTAATCTGAACATGAGCGTTTCAGGAGCCATACTTGAGAAACGTCAAGGCAGGCTGTTACACAACTCCACCTTTGCCCAGGCACTGACTTTATTACCTTCACTGTCAGCAGGAGGCAGCGAATGCTCTTGAATAATACAGTTGCAGTTAGAATTATGGTAGTCCTTTTACCCTTCAAATTATGTTCCCAGAAGTACAAAATTCCTTTTGTTCTCTGTGTCGCACATATAACCTTCACTAGATAGATTCTACAAAAGTTGCGTGAGCAAAGTTGTATGAAACAAGTGCTTCTGTGTACATGAACACAACTTTAGTTCCTAAGTTCCCATTTCTACTGGCAATATGCAATTTAAAGTGAGCACATAAAAATTGATAAGAGTTCCTGGCCACAGGTGTGAACTCTGATGTTGTAAGGACTTGTGCTGCAAATCCAAATTCTAAGCCACTGGCCTCTCCACTGGAGAAAGATGGGTAATCTCCTCCCATGCAATTCACAGCCTCTGAAAACCCACTAGAGGGTCAGCTTTGTATCAGTTAGAGCTCGACCAGTCACACAGTAACAGTCTCAGGAGAACACTTGTTTTCATTCTAAATTCACAGAAATTTTTGGTGTCCAAAGTCTTCTATTTCCTCCTCAGACTCATGTGTCCTAATTTAGCCCTTACATCTGTTTCCTCCTTTCTGAGTGTTTGTTTGAACAGATTTTCCAGAAACATGAATTTCTAAAGCTTCAACGTGGTGTTTTAACCATTTAAACTCCCTTTCTCCCTTTTTTCTACTTTGGACACCTGACTTTATTGTCAACAAATCATAACACATCCATTTGGTTGTGATTTACATATGAATAGTCAATCGGTGAATTCCTGGGGCCTTATTTTTTGGCCAGTTCCTTCAGAGCAGTTTGAAATTCCTCTATCATCACCATTGCCTCTTGCTCATATGTTGTTTCATGAGATTCTTGTGTTAGCCAATTTTTTTTTTTTTTGGTACAGTGACTCTACTTCCACCTTCTTATAATACTACCTGGATCATTCAACATTCTGCCCACAGCATCCTTAAATATTGCAACTTGAGGCTTGAATTTATTGTTTAGTTCTTCAGTTTAAGAAATGGTGAGTGATATTGGTCCTTTTGATTTTCTTACTTAAGCTCTTTGCACATTTAATTGTAATAGTTTGCTTTGTTATCCCATGCTGCCCTTTGAAATATTCTGTTCACTCCTTAATTCTCTACTTTCTTCTCTTTGCTTTGGCTTCTCAGCATTCAGTGCAATGTTTAGAGTCTTTTCTTCCTCCTCTGTCTTTGTAATGACCTTTTACATTCTTCATGGCTGCTATTCCTGGTACTCTCCCACAGCTTATCTGGTGTTTGTTCATTAGTGTTTAAGGCCTCAGACCTGTTTCCGAGATGATTTTTAAATTCAGGTAGGATACACTCAAGGTCAAATTTTGGTTCTTGTGGATTCGTTTTAATTTCCCTTAGCTTCAGTTTGAACTTGCGTATGAGTAGTTGATGGTCTGTTTCACAATCAGGACCTGGTCTAATTTTCACAGCTAAAGATTTCAACAAACAGATGCTTCCCTGGACATTCTCACCAGGTTGCACCAAGAAATTTGGAGGACAACTATCTGGTTGACTGACTGAAAGGGATTCATATTTATTCCCATTCAAAAAAAAAAGGTGACCTGACAAAGTGGAAATAATCAAACAATATCATTAATGTCACACACAAGGAAGATCCTGCTGAAAATTATTCAAAAACGACTGGAACAGCACATCAGCAGAGAACTGCCAAAAGTGCAGGCTGAGTTTAGAAGAGTTCATGGCACTCAGAATATTTTAGCCAATGTTAGATGGATCTTAGCTGGAAGCAGAGAGTACCAGAGGAATGTCTATCTGTGTTTCATTGACTATGTAAAGGCATTTGACTGTGTGGATAACAAAGAATTTTGGCTAACCTTGAGAAAAATGGGAATCCCAGAACACTTGATTATGCTCATGTGAAACCTATACTTAGACAAGGAGACAATCATCAGAACAGATCACAGAAACACTTAATGGTTCAAAATCAGTCAGAGTGTGCCAGGGCTGTGTCCTGTCCCCATGCTTCTTCAATCTGTATGCAGAAGAGATACTTTGGAAGGATAGACTTTATGACGAAGAATGTGGCATTAAGATTGGAAAAAGACCTATCACCAACCTACATTAAACAGATGACACAACCTCGCTCACCAAAACTGGAGAGGACCTGAAGTGCTTGCTGTACAAGGTCAAGTACTGCAGTATTCAATATGGATTGACGCTCAACATCAAGAAAACCAGGATTTTCACCATCAGGCAAACTGGCATCACCATCATAGAGATGGAGAAGAGATTGGGATTGTTAACAATTTTCGTTTGCTCAGGTCCACAATCAACATTTTTGTTGACACTAGCACCTAGGAAATAAAAAGATTAATTACGTTGGGAAAATCTGCTGTCAGGGAACTCTCCAAAGTGCTAACGAGCATTTTTGTCAGTCTAGAGACTAAGGTGCACCTGATCAAAGCTGTCCAGGTCTTCTTTTTTTTTTTTT
>NW_006399896.1:5167557-5180109 GCF_000299155.1 Elephantulus edwardii | reverse complement strand
TCCACAACCTCGCCAGCATTTGTTGCTTGCTGTTCTGTTAAATTTTGCTATTTTGACTGGGGTGAAATGATATCTCATAGTTGTTTTAATTTGCATCTCACCTGATCAAAGCCGTCCAGGTCTTCTTAATTACATGCTATGCATCAGAGAGCTGGGCAATGACTAAGAGTGACCAAAGAATAGATACCTTTGATTTATGGTGCTGGAGAAAACTATTGAATGTACCGTGAACTGCTAAGAGAACAAACAGGTCTGTCCTGTAGAGGGTGAAAACAGCCTGCTCCTTGGAGGCAAAGATTTTGAAGCTGTGTCTCACATACTTTGGGCATGATGCCAGGAGGTACCAGTTCTTAGAGAGGGACATCATGCTTGAAAGGGTAGAGGGACAGTGCAAGAGAGGAAAACTCTGGGTGAGATGGATTGACACAGTAACTGGGTTAATAGGGGTAGGTTTGTCAGAGACAGTGAGACTGGCTCAGGACAGGACAGGATTTAGAGCTACCGTACGTACATAGGGTCGCTATGAGTTGAAGTTGACTCGACAGCACATGAGAACACCATTTATATATGCCTGGTTAATCCACCCCTAGATAATTTGTTCTCTTAGATGCTATCATTTTTTCCATGATTATGGGGTTTATTACAATTCAGGTTGGCAACAAGATGCAATTTCTCAGGATATCACAGGACCTGCAGTTGCAGCTTTAGGGGCCAATAGTACAAGTTCTCTTAGTCTTGCCCCTTAAGGCATCTCCAGTCCTTCAGCAAGCATGGGTGAATGTGCCTGGTTCTACACCATGGACAGCAGTCCATTTCATGGGAGAGTTCCATTCCACAGAGGGTCTCTGGTTTTCTGCTGTGACCACTGGTGCTCTCTGGTCAGCCCTGGTGTAAGAGGCACAGGAGTCTCTGGCCCTAAAGGATTTATGATGCATTTCCTGCTGCTGTTTTCTTGTTGGTAGTGAGATTCCTCAAATTTCTGCTACTTAATGCTTTCAATGTGAACCTAGTAGAACGGCAAAAGTAGCCAGTCCCCTGGTGGATCAACAAACACAACCTATTTTGCATGTTCCTGCCAGCTATGTGGCAAATCTAAGAGTAATGGCGAAAGGAAACCATTTCATACAATAGATTTACTAAATCTATTAAGAATGGATTTACCACAGGGAGAAACATGGGCAATTTCCTCCCTTGCAATTTTTTTTTCTGCTGTTACATATTTTTAGGTCAGAACCAACTCAGAGCTGACCTCCCAGCAGGTTTTCAGAAGCAATATATCTCATGGGAGGATATTTCCCATCTTTCTCCTGCAGAGCAGCTAGTGGATTCAAACCACATGTCTTTGGGTTGGCAGTACAACTTCTTACCACTAAACCACCAGAGATCCCCTCCCCTGCAATTTAGAGCCTCTGAAAACCCCCTGGAGATTCTGCGTGGATCAGCTTCAACTTGACGCCAATGAGTGAATGTGTAAGTCTTTATAGAAGCAAATTACCATATCTTTCTCCCACAGGGCAACCACTGACTTCTTGGATAACAGCCAAGTGCTTTGCCCACAGTGCCAAGATCCCTATAAGAACACATAAGCTGTGTAGAATCATATGTGTTGGTACAAAATTCAACATCAAACCTATTGCCATCAAGTCTAGTCTAACTCATTGGCACACATCATCATGTTTCTGAGATTGTAAATCTTCCCTGGAGGAAACTACTAGTCTGTCCTTCTCCCTCAGAGTGGCAAGTGGAGTGGACTGCTGTCCTCTCGGCAGCCCAGCACATCACACGTGCATTGTGCCACCAAGATTCCATCCAGGTTTGTGCAGTACATAATAACTATTGTTAAAAACACATTAATTTCCTGTGGCTGTTGTGACAAATTACCACAAAGTCAGCAGCTTAACACAAGAGAAACATACTCTCTCCCTGTTTTAGGGACTAGAAGTTCAAAGCCATTCAGCTTGGTCTCCCCGGGCGGTCCTCCAGCTGGGCTCTAAGGGAGCAGCCTCCCTTGCCTCTTCCAGCTTGTGGTGATTGCAGGTAGACCTTGGCTAGTGGTCTCAGCACTCCAATATTTGCCTTGGTCTTCACATCTCTTTCTTTCCTATGTGTCTGTTTTCTTCTCTTCTGAATGTTTTCTAGAAGCCCCAGCGATGTTTATAATTCCTACCAACAGTCAATTTAAGCCAATCTATGCTTTTTCTAAGGAACCCCGGTAGCTCAAGCAATGGTTAAGCACTTAAGTACTAGCCCAAATATTAGCAGTTTGAACTCACTAGGAGCTCTCTGGCAAAATAGATTGTGGGGCATTATGTCACAAAGAACCTCACTGAATTGGTGTCTCACAATAGGATTTTTCTGTCACATGCCTCAAAATTCTTGTAGTCTTTACCCACCATCGCAGCCAAAACCTATGTCCACATTTTTAGGATTTGTATAGCAGCCAGTTTGCTATCTCTTGGGCTGACATGCATGTGATTTGGTCAAGCCTGGCTTGCTTTGGAGACTACTTCAATACAGCATCACTGCAGAATTTTTTAAAAGACATAATGCATTCCTTTTAAAAAAATTATTAGTTTACACACATTTATATACATTGTGTTTTATTTACATTTTATTCTATTCATTCTTTCTATTTTATACAATCATTCATATACATTTCATTTTATATAATTTATTTCTAGTGATCTATGCCTGTTATCACTTAGTCTTTTTGAACAAGAAAGATGAAGGGCAGAGAACAGATCTCCTTTAGGGTAAGGCTGTAGCAAAACGAGTAACAACATATAAAGGAATCATCATCCTCACCTTATCTGCACCATGTTCAAATAATCTGTGTTTTCTAATAAAGCTGAAGACCAGGTTCATCTACCAACTTTTTATTCATCAGGTCACAGTTAGCCAGGTTGTTATGTGTTATCAAGTTGACTATGACTCATAGCTATCCTATGAACACTGGCTCTAAAGCCCTTTCCTATCTTGAGCCAACCTCACTGTCTCTGATACATCTGATCCCATTGCCACAGTCACTGTGTCAATCCATGCCATCCAGGCTCTTCCTTTTCAGCACTGACCCTCAACCTTTACAAGGACGATGTCCTTCTCTAAGGACTGAACCCTCCTAGCAACATGACCAAAGTATATGAGATAAAGCTTCAAAGTCCCTGCCTCCAAGAACAAAATAGTTTCAACCTCTCCAGGAATTTAACCACAAGGGGTTAGTGACAGTCTTACAAATGGATAAAGCTGATATGTCAGCTAACAGAATCAGGACTAGAATTTCTCCCCTGTGGCTTTTCTGATACTTTTCAGGGAATCTATCTCCATGAGTGAGAACACACTCACAAGTACTCATTTTTGATGGTAAATTCATTCAACATTTATACTTACAGCCTATATCTAAAGTAAAACCAGTGAAATAAAAGTCAGAGCTAGAGGCTTCTTCTGACTTGTGGTAGCAGTGGCCAATTAACCCAAATCTGCAGGTCAGTCGGCAGATTGAAGTCTTCAGCATCCCAAAAATTGAATATCAGAGATGATAAGATGAATGCAGGACCAAGAGAGAGCTTTGACAGATCATCCATTTATATTTAATGTGTGTCACACATCCCCAAAAAGCTTCCCTTCCAAATGAATGAATGCTCCAGTGATAGTATATCCAAAAAACCAATAAGAACCATAACCTTAACTATCACATGGGATAATAATTCAAACTAAATAATATGAATAAGAGATCTGGTGGGATAGTCCATAGGGAGTTGCACTGCTAACCCCTAAAAGGCAACTCTCCAGTGGTTCAAATCCACTAGTGGTTTGAGGATGAATGATGGGCAGACTCCTCCCATGTGATTTAAAGAAAGACCCTGAATACTTGCTGGAGCCTTAGCTATGAACTTGTTCTGACTCAACAGTAATGAGAGTTTTTATGTAATATTTACTTAACAAATAGTCCTTAAACCTTTATTAGGTACTATTATTCATAACTGAACAAGATAACATTCTTGCACTGTAATGGGGACTCAGGAACACCTCTAAGTAAAAGAACTGACATGGCACTTGTAAAGAGGGAGACCCATAGTTCATGTCACTAGAATCCTTAGCCAAGGCACTTGTTGCTATATCTTCCTAGTTTCTAAGAAAAGCATTCCAAGAACTAAGAATGGGTGAAAACTTGAGTTTACTTTATCTAGACTACCTGGGGTATGCACAAGATCTTGAGCAGCTGACCATCCATGGAAGAGAATGTATTTCTAATAGTCCAGTAAAAGTAAGTATATTCTTTCTGTTCTCAAACTCTTTTTATCTCTCGTCATAGTATTTTACATAAAGAAGGAACTGTCTGTTAGTCTTTTAGGGATCTCTTTGGAACACTAAGTTTATAGATTATTTCAGAGAGTCAGAGAGCATTTATTAGCCTTCTCATTAGTCAACCCATCTGCTGGCTAAACTAAATTCACACAGAGAGACAAGACAATGTTTCTCCTTTTGAGCTCTTGCTTCAGAAGTTTAGCAATAGATCCACCCCATTGTTTACCTTACTTCATATGTCACAATTTTTAATTTTCAGTTTCTGGGGCATTCTTATAAAAACTTTGTAATTTCAAACTCATCTCTCTGGACCATTTAATTCCTCTAAGTTTCTTTTTATAATTTTGAAGAACTTCTTTTAGTTATCCTTTCTCATCCAGATCACAAGCTAAATACTGTGGTCATTATTGCTGACTTACCTAATACTAATGTCATATTGAAAAACTTCGCTGGCGAAAAATTATATTTGATCCCAAACAGTCAATAAAATTTGTGCTGCTTTGGAAGCAGTATTTATTTTTGTAACTGCTTTGTAAACAGCCTAGTCTCAAGCATCTAGTAAAATAGAACCATCACATATACATTTCAAAGCAAGTTTGAAGATGTCCTATTTCAAAAACACAGTTCATGTTTAAAAAGAATTTAAGTTATTTTTTTTTAGAATTTAAGTTATTAAATAAGAGGCAGAGGAGAAAATTATTGGGGATTCAAGTCAGTGTCAGTGTATCATGCCTATATGGTGACAATTTGAATATAGAGGCTACCACCACCGAGAACTGTTCTCAAGCTGTAGCTTTCATAAATAAGATACCACACAGCTCACTAACCTTTTATCTAGATGAACACTGAACTGAGCCTTTTCCTCAATGGCTACCATATAATATACTCATAACAGTGTTGTTGTTATGAGAATATTACTGATACTATATTTTATGCTGGGCCATGCCATATTCATGATAATTTAACTATATATACATATAAGTAAGTATGCCTGATTCAGGCCATGGTTTTTCCATTCACTTGCTATGCTGCTGAGAGTTGGACAATGAATAATGATGACAGAAGAATAATTGACGCCTTTGAATTATGGTGTGGGAGAAGAGTACTGAATATTTCAAGGACTGCCAAAAAAACAAACTGATATCTTGAAGAAAGAGCAGCCAGAGTACTCCTTGGAACCAAAAGATAATAAAGCTTCATCTCACACATTTTGGACATATTGCTAGGAGAGATTATTCCTTGGACATAATGCTTGGAAAGGTGGAGGGACAGTGAAGAAGAGGAAGACCCTCAACCAGGTGGAGTGACACAGGGACTTGAGCAATGGGCTTGCGTGTGTCAGAGATTGTGAGGTTGGTACAGGCTAGGACAGGATTCAGGTCTGTTGCTCATATCGATGCTATGAGTTGTACTTGACTCGGTGGCACCTACCAACAACTATAAATATTTAGGGAGTACGTATTAGGGTTTTGAGTTTCAGTTGTTCATAGGGTTTTCAAAGGCCTGTTATTTCAGAAGTAGATGGACAATCCTTCTTCCTAGTCTGTCTTAATTTGGATGCTCAGCTTCAGTACAATATCTGAGAGACAAGAATTTTCCAAAAAGAGCCCATGAGATTGGCTCAGGATAGGGCAAGATTCAGAGCTACTGTGCATAGGGTTGCGAAGAGTTTCAGTCAACTTGACAGCACATAACAACAACATAGCTAGCTAGCTAGCCAGCTAGATCTCCTGTGTGATTAACTGCCTCTGAAAACCCACCGGAGGGTCAGCCATGTGTCAGTTCCCACTCCATGGTACACAACAACATATCTATATATCTGTACCTATATATATATATATATATATATATATATATATATATATATATATATATATATATATATATCTGGTGCCATACTCCTAAGATAGTTGTGCTGTTAACTCATAGTGCATATTGCCATTTGTCACAGTGTTCAGCATCACAGCAACCATGAGTTACCTCTGTACAACAAATGGACAGACCATTGCTATACCATTTAGAAGAATGTTTGACCAAAAACCATTAAAACCAGGCCTAAGTGCGACAGATTAAAATCACCCACCTTTGGCTTGGCAGCAAAACTTAAAGCAGAATTTTAAATGTTATTATTTTTTAAGTTTTATAATTTTGTGCTTAGATTTATCCAAATGCTATTAAAAAACAAAGGCTCCAAGTAAGAGCAGAAATGCAGTTTTGTTTTTTTAAGAATGGAAGCCTCTCACCTGACTACTGGTATCACAGTCCTGCATTAAGATCAGGCAGGCAGATGGAACACTGTATGATTTTAGTTTTGTGTTCTGGGTTGTGCTTTGTTGAGTCTACTCTAACTCAAGGAGACTCTGTGATACACATCACTCAGAAAACTCATTACTGTCCTGTTGGAACCAACTCACAGTTGGTTTTCAGAGGCATTAAATCACATGAAAGGAGAGGGCCCATTTTTTATCCAGTGGAGCAGCTGGTAGATTCAAACCACCTGCCTTTGGGTTGGCAGCATAGGTCCTTACCCATTAGGCCACCGGAGCTTCTATGAGACATATGGTGCAGACACTTACCTACTATTTGGGTGGCACTTGGCCATCACTGGAATTGATCCATCCCTCTTCAATTTATTTGCCACCATGGTGCCAGTGAGAGTTTTGGACACTTCTGAAATTCCAAAGTGGACATTGTCATTATTGTTGTTATGTGCTGTTGAGTCAACTCCAACTCATAGCGACCCAATGCACAATATCTCTGAACTCTGCTTTATCCTGAGCCAGTCTCACTATTTCTGACACACTTACCCCATTATCCTAGTCACTGTGTTAATCCATCTCATCCAGTGTTGGAGCAAAGGCAAATTTTGGGGGAAACATTGCTCCAGCCAAGACATGAGCTTACCAGATCTAGAGGAGACATAGCCCTCACCTTGGAAATGAGCCTACTGTGATATAAGTTTGTTGCAAATGGAACAGCAGAGACACTAGATCACAAGATGCCAGTCCTGGAGCAGAAGCTCAGGGCCAAGAACCTTTCCCCAGTACTGCCTCAGACAGAAATCCTTCTCTAAAGCTGGTATATGGGATTTGGACGTAAAGCCTCCTAAACTCGAGACAGGCAGCAGTGTGAGAGACCAGCAGCAACTAGAGGCAAGAGGCATCATAGAAGTGACTTGAGACCTGAAGCATCATATCAAGGGTTGGATCGGAAAGGGAAGGCCTTGATGGGGTAGGCGGGAGTGCAAGGGGATGCTGATGGAGCAGGGAAAGGGAAGGGACAAGACAAAGATGCAGTGGGGACGGGATTATGGGTGGCAAGGGGTGACAATGAATCCATTGGTTACTTCTGCTAGGTGAAGTGTCTTTCATCTGCTCCTTTTGGTAAAATGCTTGTCTGTCAGATATTGTCCTAAAGCTGAGCACCCAAATTAAGACAGACTAGGCAGGAAGAAAGATTGGCCAGCCACTTCCAAAATAATAGGCATTAGAAAACCCTAAATATAATAGAGCACACTTACAGGTGACTAGTATATATGACACCTGAGGCTAAGTAAGCATCAGATTTGGAAACACAAAGGAGGAGTAACAGTGTGGAAGATGAGAAGCATGAACTGGACACTGTTAAGAAAGAAATGGAATGCATAAATATTGACATAGTAGGTGATCCCATGATCTACTATGCCAGAAGTGAAAAGGTAAGAAAAACAAGGTCACTTTCATAGTTAAAATGGTTATTTCTAGATCATTTGACTTTGTGGATCACAACAAACTGTGGCTGACTTTAAGAAGAACGGGAACAGTGCAACAATGAATGAATGAAAACCCAAAATCTCTGTAAATGTTCATTAAAACCAATAAAATTTAATAATAAAAAAAGAAAAAACAAAAAAGAAGAAGAATGGGAATCCCAGTACACTTGATTGTGTTTATGTGAAACCTAAACTTGATCAGGAGGCAGTTTTCAGAACAGAGCAAGGAAATACTGAATGGTTCAAAATCAGGAAAGTAGTGTGTCAGAGATGCGTCCCTCTCTCCATACCTTTTCAATCTATATTCAGAAAAGATTATCCAGAAGGCTGGGCTCTATAAGGAGGAATGTAGGTAGCATCAGGATTGGAGAAAGTCTCGTCAACAACTTGTGTTATGCAGATGATACAATCTACCTTGCCAAAACTGAGGAGGACCTGAGTCATTTGCTGTATAAAATCAAGGACTGCAGTCTTCAATATGGATTGAAGCTCAATAACAAGAAAACAAAGATTCTCACCACTGGGCCAATTGGTAGTATCATGATAGACAGTGAAGAGATTGAGATTGTTAACAGCTTCAGCTAACTTGGCTCCAGGAAATAAAAAGACAAATTACATTGGGGAAGTCTGCCATCAGGGACCTCTCCAGAGCACTGAAGAACAATGATGTAAGTCTGGAGACTAAGGTGTGCCTGATACAGGCCATGTCTTAGAAATTACTTGCTATGAATCAGAGAGCTGGACAATGACTAAGGATGATAGAAGAAGAATCTATGCCTTTGAGTTGTGATGCTGGAGAAGATTATTAAATATACCATGGACTGCTTAGAGAACAGGTCTGTCCTTAGAGGATGAAACCAGGCTGCTTCTTGGAGGCAAAGATTCTGAAGCTCCATCTGACCTACTTTGGGCATGTTGCTAGGAGGGATGATTCCTTGGAAAGGGACATCATTCTTGGAGAGGTGGGAGGACAGCACAAGAGAGGAAGACTCTGGATGAGATGGATTGACTCAGTAACTGGAGTAATGGGGGTAGGTGTGTCAGAGATAATGAAATTGGTTTAAGACAGAGCAGGTTTTAGAGCTGTTGTACATAGGGACACTATGTGTCACAAGTAACTCGACGGCACATAACAACAATGGCTATGACAAATCCATCTTGAAATATACTGTTGTGAGTGATAAGAAAATATCCATATGCATACAAGAAAGTTGGGTGACCCAGAGGTACGTGGTTCAAATCCTTCAGATGCTCTGCTGGAGAAGGAGGGGCAATCTCCTCCTGTACCAGTCAGATCAGATTTGATGGTACACACACACACAAATAATAAAAAAAAATTTAGAAAAGAAAGTCCAATGAATACCATTATCATTCAAATATATACACCAACAACCAGAGCCAAAGAGGAGGAAATAGATGATTTCTACCAATGTTTGCAGTCAAAAGTTGATCGAACATGCAACCAAGATGCATTAAAAATAATAGGTGACTGGAATGCAAAAGTTGGGAACCCAGAAGAAGGATCAGTAGTCAAAAAACATGGACTGGGTGACAGAAGTGAGGCTAGAGATAGAATGATAGACTTTTACACAATCAATGACCTTTTCATTGCCAATAGAAACATAAACACAGGCTATACACATGGATTTTACCTATGGTATACACAGGAATCATATTGATTACATCTGTGGAAAGAATCATGGGAGAAGCTCAATATCAGCAGAGAAAATTAGGCCAGATACAGATTATGGAACAGACCATCAACTACTCATATGCAAGTTCAAACTAAAGCTAAAGAAGATTAATCAACTCCACAGGAACCAAAATTTGACCTTCAGTCTACCTCACCTGAATTTAAAAACCACTTCAGAAATAGATTTGAGGCCTTGGACACTAATGAACAAAGAGCAGATGAGCTGTGGGAAGATATAAGAATATTATTCATGAAGAATGCAAAAAGGTCATTACAAAGACAGAGGAGAAAGAAAAGACTGAGATGAATGTCAGAAAAGACTCTGAATATTGAAGTAGAACACAGAGAAGCCAAAGCAAAGGGAAGAAAGTAGAAAGTTAAGGAGCTGAACAGAAGATTTCAAAGGGCAGTGTGGGAAGACAAAGCAAAGAATTATAATGAAATGTGTAGAGCTGGAGTGGAGAAATCCAAAGAGCTGAACTTGCTCAGCATTTCTTAAGCTGAAGGAATTAACAAACAAATTCAAGCCTCAAGTTGCAATACTAAAGGATGCTATGGGCAGAATACTGAATGATCCGGGAAGCATTAAAAGAAGATGGAAGGAGAACACAGAGTCACTGTGCCAAAAACAAGTGTCTGACACAAAAGAATCTCAAGTAACAACATATGATCAAGAAGCAATGTTGATGAAGACTTTCAGGCTGCTCTGAAGGAACTGACAGAGTACTAATTCACTAATATCACACACAAGCCAAACCTTGTAGAAGATTATCCAAAACCACCTGGAACAGAACATTGACAGGTAACTACCAGCAATACAATCTGGGTTTAGAAAAGGTCCTGACTCTAGGGACATTATCACTAGTGTCAGATGGATCTTGGTTGGAAGCAAAGAGTACCAAAGGAACGTCTGTGTTTCCTTGACTATACAAAGATATTTTCATAGTCACAAAATATTGTGTCTAACCTTCAGAAGAATGGAAATCCCAAAACACTATATTGTGCTTTTGAGAGACCAGTATTCGGACCAGGAAACAGTCCTCAGAATAAAGCAAGGAAACACTACATAGTTCAGAAACAGAAAGAAGGGCATCAGGGATGTGTCCTGTTTCCTTTTAAATCTATATATGAAACAGATCATTCAGGAGGCTGGGCTTTATGAAGAGGAATGTTGCACCTGGGTTGGAGGAAGACATGTCAACAATCTAGATGACAAAAATCTTACTTGCTGAAACCTGAAGAGCTTGCTGTAAAAAGTTAAGGACTGTAGTCTTCAATATGAATTGAAACTCAACATCAAGAAGATAAAGATTCTCACCACTGGGCCAACTGGCAGCACCATGATAGATGGAGAAGAGAACGAGGTTAACAATTTCTGTTTGCTTAGTTCCACAATTAACACTTCTGGCACCAGCAGTCAGGAAATCAAAAGATGAATTGCACTGGGAACATCTGTTGTCAGGGACCTCTCCAGAGTGCTGAGAAGCAACAATGTCAGTCTAGAGACTAAGGTGAAGCTGATCCAGGCCAAGGTTTTCTCAATTACTTGCTATGCATCAGAGAGATGGACAATGACTAGGGATGACAGAAGAATTGATGCCTTTGAGTTGTGGTGCTGGAGAAGAGTCTTGAAATACCATGGACCACTAAGAGAACAAACAGGCCTGTCTTAAAGTGAAACCAAGTTTCTCCTTGGAGGCTAGAAATTTGAAGCTCCATCTCATGTACTTTGGGCATGCTTGGAAAGGTGGAGGGACAGTGCAAGAGAGGAAGACCCTGAATGGGGTGGATTGACTGGAGTAACTAGGGTAAATGGTATAGGTGTGTAGGAGTCAGTAAGACTGGCTCAGTACAGGGCAAGCTTCCGATCTGTTGTACTTGGGTCGCTATTAGTTGCAGGTGACTAGAGGGCACAGAACAACAAGAAGGCATGAGCTGCTGGATGAAGAAACTCCCTCTTACATACTTCCAGCATTTTGTCTGGATGGGCCAGGCCTTGGAAAATGCCATCATGCTGGGGAAATTTTGGAGGGTCAGAAAAAGAGAGGAAGACGCTCTTAGAGATGGATTGACAGTGACCGTAAACAACGAGCATATCAGGAAGGGTTAGGATGGTGCAGGACAGGGCAAGGTGCAGATGTGTTGTCCCTGTAAGTCCTAATGAACTAGACGGCATCGAAACAAGAACCCCAGTTCCCACTGCTGTCCTAGAGCTGTTGATGATCTATCCGCTGCTTCATTTACTCCCCTTGCCTCTTTAGGAAGGGTAAGGATTCATTTCCTTTTGTTATTATTTTATGCCAGTCGCTAGTTATTTTCTTACGGCGTTCCTCTCTCTGTCCCCGCTCCCACCGTGGCTACCCAGACACCCCCTCCACCGCCCACTGGCTACCCTGTCGCCCTAGTTCTGCCCGCTAATCACGGGAATACTCTAGGCCACTTATCGGACTGGTTAAAGGAACGAAATTAGAACTGCCATCCAAGAGAAGAAATCGCAAGACAACCTGACAGGGATAGGACAGCAAGCGGCTCCTGAACTGCCCAGGCTTGTTCAGGCGGATCTTAAGGCAAAAGTTTCCTTTGTCAAAGCAAGTGACCACGTGGCGTCACAGTGACAGGAACAAAGCAGTAACAACCGTGTTGACTCGCAGGGCCCAGGCCTTCAGGGGAAACTTTAGCACGACCCAAACGGGGGTGCACTGCGGAAAATCCGAGGCGGGAGCCCAGAGGGGCTCGCAGAGAGGAAGAGGAGGTCTAGAGTGGGCGTGGAGTGCAGGACCCCGTGGGGGAGGGCGGACAGGGG
>NW_006399896.1:5147696-5167238 GCF_000299155.1 Elephantulus edwardii | reverse complement strand
GGGGGCGGTGCGTGCCGGGCGGCGGCGCGCTGGGCAGGGTCCTGCCATGGCCTCCATGGCGGCGGCAATCGCGGCCTCGCGCTCAGCCGTCATGAACGGGAACCGGCCTCTGGACGACAAGGAGCGAAAGCGCTTCACCTACTTCTCGTCGCTGAGCCCTATGGCCAGGAAGATCATGCAGGACAAGGAAAAGGTCCGGGAGAAGTACGGCCCCGAGTGGGAGCGGCTGGCCCCGGCGCAGCAGGACGAGGTCATCGACCAGCACCTGGTGGGCCCGCACGTCCAGGCGCGCTACGCCGCGCCCCGCGCCCCGGACCCCGCGCCCGGCGGCCTCCCCGGCCCGCGCCCGCCCACCGGCCAGAAGATCGTGCGCTTCGGGGATGAGGTGGGCGCGCGTCCGGGCTGGGGGGGAGGGGGAGGGACGTCCCTGCAGGGGCCTGGGAACAGTGCTCGGGTGGCCGAGGGGAGGGGCGTCCCTGAGCGGACTTAGGGGCACTGTCTCGGCGACGGAGGGGAGGGGCTTCCTGGTTCGAACTTGGGGGGCCGAGGGGAGAGCCGTCCCGGCGAGGACTTGGGGGTCGAGGGGGGAGGTGTCCCCGCGCGAACTTGAGGGGTACGGCCCTGGGGGCCGAGCAGGGGGGCAGTCCCGAGAGCAGAGGGTCTTTAAAGGCCTTCTGTCCACGCTACAGGATAGCCTGCTTCGCCAGGAGCGGACCAACCCTGAGTGACAGAGCAGAGCCTTTTAACCAGAGCAGCGTGGGTTCTAGCCGAGCCCCACCACTTCAGGCTGCGTGGCCTGGTGACGTCTCTCAGCGCCTCAGTTAATGCCTGTGGAGAACAAGGATAATAATACCCACCACAGGGTGGTTGTGAGCAAGAAGGATTTGCCTGCTAGCCAAGGTTAGAAGTGGTGGAAGTGGAGAACGGAATCCCTAGACAGCCCCGAGATATTGGCCGGGTGAGCCTGGTCCACTGTTTAGGTCTTGCGGGTCCGTTTTGTGGCGCCCACTTTTTCGCTGGAGGAGGTGAGGCTCGAGGGCTTGTGATGCTCGGCAAGCCTTGGGGTGCGCTGGTGTCGCTCCAGACTTCTGTGAGGGGCACCGCTGCAGGGCTTTGTGTTGCTAAGAAACTTCAGATCTCCTTTTTAGTTTTCACCTCTTTGGTGCCACTAGAATTCAAACCATGTGTTCGGACTTTCAAACTAAACCCTGATGGATGAAGAACAGACTCAAAATGAGTGACTATATATATATATATATATATATATATACAAATGAAGCTTGCACCTTGCTGACCACTGCTCTGAGTCTGCAGGGGCTCAGTGTGGAGAGTGTTTCAGAGAAAGTTACTGACTGTGGAAATAATTGTAGTTACCAGCTTAGTCTGATTTTCAGGCCCGAGTGTGCTGATATATTTTATTCATTCAAAAAGTTCATGGTAATAAGACCACTTGAATGTGAGGTGAGTGTGAAAGGGTGAAAAATAAACTGCCCGCATTGCCTTATTCTGACAGAATTAAAAGAAAATTCTTTTCTGGGTTTTCAACTCAGAGCTTTACCAGAGAAATAACAGGGAAGTAAA
The DNA here is from genome assembly GCF_000299155.1 of Elephantulus edwardii. Taxonomy (NCBI): domain Eukaryota; kingdom Metazoa; phylum Chordata; class Mammalia; order Macroscelidea; family Macroscelididae; genus Elephantulus; species Elephantulus edwardii. The sequence goes on along the minus strand of NW_006399896.1, from coordinate 5,165,657 downwards.
CTAGGAGCCTTTCCCCCCATATCTGGTTTTTTGTTTGTTTGTTTGTTTTGTTTTAAAAAAAACAACAACCCCAAAACCAACAACAAACCAAAGCAAAACAAAACTCACTCCTCACTGAAAGGTGATTGTGGGACTCTGGTAACCTAGCAGTGTGAAGCAAACGGTTGGAATCTGCCAGCTGCTCTGAGGGAGAAGGATGGACAATCCCTTGTGGGATTTACAGCCTCTGAAAACCCGCTGGGTTCCAACTCAGCAGTGCACAACAAAAACATTGTAATTGGAGTAAAAAAGCAGGTTGGCTTTCCTGTCAACAATTTGTACACATTATGTTTTATGACATTGATTGCAGTGTCTGCGTTGTCTGCCCATCTCCTCCCTGTGTTTCTTATCTCCATTCCCACCTTCTGAGCTGTATCCCTGGGCAGATACTGCTGTGCTGACCTTGGAAGGTTGACAGTTCTAAGGAGTGAGCACGTCCACAGAGTGGTCACTTAGGCCTGTTTGTTTGGCTGGAGGTTGAGTCATGGGTATGATTTCAGTCCCAAACTTGAAGGGTGATTAGATGACAGAGTCTTGGGAGATCCACCTTTATCTCTCAATTAAGCCCAATCATTTCTATGACTCAGAGTTTGGGTACACATTTCCCCCTTCTCCACCCAGGACCTCCTTTTGTGACCCCTCTTAGGGCCGGTGGCAGTGAGAATCGGGCACTGTCTAGTCCTTCTGGCCTCATGGTCACAGCTCTGAGGTTCATGTGCCTGGTTAGCCCTCTGGACAAATGTTAGACTTGATTTTCTTCAGTCTTCTTCTCTCTGGGAGAGGTCAGTAGCTGCATGTTAGATGGCTGCTCTTAAGCTGATAGGACCTCAGTAGCTATTACCAAAGTAGAAGATCGAGCACTGTCAGGCCCAGCAGCTCATTCCCTCGGGTGTTGGGATGTGACTAGGAAGTTTTTAATAAGTTGCCCCATTTGGTATATTGTACATACACATGAATCTGTTTACAGCACATCTATCTGTCTTATATGGCTGTCTGTATATTGATAATATGTTTTGTCAAGTTGGATCCAATTCATAGGTGACCCACCAGGAGGTGTTCAGAGTCTGTAAGTCACATGGAAGGAGAGTGCCCATCTATCTCCTTCAGAACTACTGGTGGATTCAAACTGCCCACTAGTCCCTAAAGCTCCAAATATGTATAGTAGGTATCTAGAGAGTGTCGCCTGCCAACACTTTGTAGTCATGGCTGTAATCTCCTTTGCCTCCACATGCCTGCCCATCTTGTCCCTCTGTTCAAGTTTTCTTCTGCTTGTAGCCGAGTGTCTGATATTACTGAGGATGCAAGTTTGTGTATATGATTGTGTTTATCTTTGCTGGCTGTCACTTTTGTGTACCTCTCCATGCTGGCCTCCCCTGAACTGGGGAAGTGTTAAGAGCTGACAAATTTTCAGGCCAAGGTGTGTGACTACAAACACCTTCTACTATCCCTGCTCAGACAGAACCGCTTCTGGAGATTCGTGAATAAGCACATGAGAGGAAGTGAAGCTGTAGGTCCTTATAGATGTGCAGAGGTGATGGTCTGTCCTGCTTGGTGTCTGGTTGCAGTAAATATCCGCTTACAATGAACAAAGCCATGCTGTGTGGGAACCTTGTATCACCAATCAGGAGAGATGTGCCCATGTGATTTTTCATTCTGCTGCATGCTAAATGTCAGCTTAGTTGTGGGTTCTTGAGCCTGGTGTGATTTGAAGGCAAAAGGACCATTACTAGAGCCCATATGGACCCTGCCACGTGGACCCTGCAGGACACTGGCTCAGCTTCTTAGAGCTGAGTCTCACAGCCTTGTAGCATGGCTGTGGGTGTGTGCCCGGCTGTGTCGGTCAGGCCTCGGCTTGAGAAAGGAACTGAATCAAGTTGAGAAAGGTGCTGAATCAAGTGTGGAAAGTACAGGCCAGGCCACCAGTGCCTTGTGGTGCAGGGCACCAGGTGGGAAGAGCCCAGTGTCCTTGGGCAGACCTTGGACAGTGTCCAGCTTTAGCAGACAAGCAGGGTGGGCCTGGCAGATGAAGACCCCTGGAAACACTGGCCCTGCAGCCTTTCTGAGGGCCATAGCAAGGAGGTCTGGCTTTCCTGCCGGTCTTGGGTTTCAACTCTGGCTCTGGCGTCACTGGACTCCCCGCCATAATAAATGACCAGCTGCAGGTCTGGTTTTCTCCGCTCTCCCGTGGAAATCCCACCAGCAGGAGGCTGCAGTGGAGGCGACGAGGGTGAGTGGCCTGTGGACACTAGTGGAACTGTGGATAGTGGCATCTGTCAGGCCAGCTGATCACTCTGTCTCTGCCTGGGAAGAGCTTTCATTGTTCTGAAGTAAATAGATTGCTGGTACAAACCACTCTGCTTGGGGCCTCAGTGGCCTGGTCCCGCAGTGCTAGCAGTGCTAGGGCTTCTCCTCTCAACTGTCACACCAGCCAGAGCAGGCTTCAGTCCACCTGCCCTAATGGTAGCAGTCTTCCCCTGTGACTCTCCTGACTCCATCCCAAGTGACACAGCCGGACTGAGTCATACTGTACACTCTCCCAAGTCATTTTACCATCTGGTAGTTTGCAGAAATGAATGAGGGGCTAGGTTTACAGCTTCTAAAAGCTGTAAACTATACATTGACTCTGTTTGGACGGTGGTGAGTTGTAGATGACTCATAGCGACCCTATGGAAAAATATGAACACTTGTATAACTTTGGTAATTTCTCCAAGTTCATAGGGTTTCCAGAGGCAAGCTCTGCTTCCAAGCTTGTTTTAATCAGGGAGCTCCACCAAACACTGCCCACCATGGGTAAACATTATCGCATTTGACACATCAGCGTCACAGTGTTTAGCATCACAGCAAGTATGAGTTACCTCTGTACAGCAAATGGACAGATCAGTGCTATACCACTTAAAAGAATGTTTGACCAAAACCAGTTAAAACCAGGCCTGACAGCCACAGGTTAAAATCACCCACCTTTGGTTTGGTGACATCACTTTCTGTCCAAAAGGCTAACAGAGCTCTCTCTATGGTGTTGTTGTTGTTAAGTGCTGTCGAGTCGTGGACGACTCATAGCAACCCTGTGAATGAAAGACCTGAACACTTTTATAACTGTCATCATTTCTCCAAGTTCATAGAGTTTCAGGAGACAAGCTGTTTCAAAGGTGGATGCCACTCCTGTTTGGACAGTAGAAAGTTGAATTATATTAGATACTGGAGGGATGTAGCTTTATTGGGTATCATTAGGTCAGCCCTAGTGTGACCCCAGCATATAAACTGAGCTCTCTGTCCCTGGTTGCCCCAGGATCAGTTGAGGCAGGTACCATTGTGCAAATGAGCAATTTTCAGTGGCTGGGTTTTGCGTTGTAGGTCCCGAGGCCTAGCTTAGTCTGGAAGCTCCCCTTAAATCTGCTCAGTGTCAAAGCAAAACTTACATCTCTACGGACAGGTGTTGGCTGTGCATGAGGTGTGTCAATGGGAATCAAACCCAGGTCTCCCTCAAGCACAGTGTGAACACAAGGCCACCAGTTCCTCAAGCCCTGTCTGTAAACAGAACTCAGAGACCAGCTGTCTCTGCCCACAGGAAGAGGAAAAGTACTTGCTGTGAAGGCCTTTTGGTGCCAAAAGCAAGTTCCTCACCTTGTGAGACTTTGGGGTGATGGTGCAGCCCAGTAGTTGACAGGAACCAGTTCAGGGCACTGTGTAGTGGAGGGACCAGCCCTTAGGAGTGAGTCCGCCGAGGCACGTCTGCAGTGAGGATGCTTTCATGGCTGTCGCTTGTCCTGAGCTTGTCTTTTGGGAATGACTCACTTTGGGAGGTTTTAGGAACTGTCTAAGGGTCATCTTAGTCTGCTTCTGTTAATAAATAGGAAAAAACCCAAATTTTATAAAAAGTAGTACTGTATTATTGTCCTATGAAGGGGGAAGGTTTTAGTTTCCCATTCAACGATTTCCACACAAATTGTTCATTTTCATTGATTATGTCTTTAAAAAGTAGAAATCTCGTGATTTCCTTCCATTCTGTTGGTTCTGTTTCTGTATTCTCATTTTCCTATGCTCTTACCTTCCTATCTTTGTTTTAAAGGAAATACTGACAGTGCGGTCTTATCAAGGTGATTTTTAACGTGCACTTCACTCATGGATGATGTTCTTTATTTTTGTGGGTCTGTTTGGTATTAAATGAAATGATAATGTCTGGTACTCATTTCAGCTCTCAATGCAAAGAGTTTCTCACAGGGTAATAGTGACAGCAGGGAGCCTTGAGTGGGAAGAACTTGAGGTTTTGTCATACGTTTGTCTCCCATTCCGTGAGGATCCCATCACGACGGCTGTTGGTGGTAGCTGGACAGCGCCTGCTCCTGGTCTCGGGATGCGGTCGTGGTTCATGTATGCCGACAGCCCAGTACACTCGTTTCAGCTTTGGGTCTTCTTCAGTTTCCTCTTCTGTTCTGGATAAGTGCAGGCTGATGATATATCATCAATTACTGTTTGCAAGCTTTTTAAAGCCCCATATGCTACTCATCAAACTAGGGTGTAGAATAGAAGCTGTATGAGCTGTGTGTTATGTAAGTTTACAGAGTTGTCCCAGGAGACTGTGTTAATACTTTCTACCAAGAAAACCAACCCGGGGAGGTGTTTATGTCTAAAAAGAATCCATCACAGTTCCCCATTCATATTACACATGAATATATTTGCATTTTCACACATACATACATATATACACACACAGATAGCCATATATGCATATGTCTTGTATACGTTTGTACCTACCTACATAGATAAACTGGGAGCTGGACAGTAAATAAGGCTGATAGAAGAATTGGTGCCTTTGAGCTGTGGTGTTGGAGAAGATACTGAATATCCCATGGACTGTCAAAAGAACAAATAGAGATGCCTTAGAGAAGGTGCAGCCAGAGTGCTTGGAGGCAAGGATGGCAAAGCTTTATCTCAAATACTGTGGGCATGTTGCTAGGAGAGGCTATTCCTTGGAGAGGGACATCATGCTTGCAAAGGTAGAGGGACGGCCAGGGTAAGGAAGACTCCTGACCAGGTGGATTGACACAATGACTGCAGCAGTGGGCTCTGGTGGGTCAGATATGATGAGGATGGTACTGCGTAGGACAGAGTTCAAATCTCCTGTTCATGGATGGTCTATAGATTCACACAGTGACTATAATTATGGACATGAATATATCAGAGATCATGAGGATGGGCAAATTTCCAATCAGTTGTTTATAGGATCACTGTGAGTCATACTTGACTCCATGACACCTAACAACATAGATATGTAGGAAACTTTGTGACTTAGTGGATAGAGAATTGCACTGCCAACCCAAGGATGAGTGGTTCAAATCCAGCTGCTGTGTGGGAGGGATTGGCAGTCTCTTCCCTTCTGATATATGGCTTCTGGAAAACCCACTGTGAGTCCATTCCAACTTGATGGCAATGTGTTTTATATGTATATATATATATATATATATATATATATATATAGAGAGAGAGAGAGAGAGAGAGAGAGAGAGAGAGAGAGAGAGAGAGACAGACAGACAGAGAGAGAGAGAGAGAGAGACACCTATACATGCATTTTTTTGCTTGTTGTTGCTTTTGGGTCAACCACGCTTCATAGTGACCCTATAAACAGCAGACTGGAAAATTGCTCTAAGCTGCACCACACTCATGATCTCTGTATAAATTCATGCCCATTGTTTACAGTCACAGTGTCAGTCTGTTGTTGGAAGTCTTTTCTTCCTCTGACCCTCCACCTTTCCCAGCGTGATGTCTTTTCCCAAGGACTACCTTTCCTGACAACATGCCCACAGTATCTGAGACGGAGTTTCACTGCCCTTGCCTCCACTGGAGCGCCCTGACTGCAATTCTTCCAAGACAGACTTGTTTGCCTTTTAACCAAGGGAATGTTTTTCCTGTGTACATCTCAGTGACATCGTTCACCTTTCAGCCTTAACCTCCTTTTTAGGGCCTGAGTAGCACCCACCCTGACCTAGAGACACCTACCCGGTCTTCTGGGCAGGACTCTGTCTAGCAGCCTTGCTGCCCAGCTCACTGCCCCCCAGTCTGTCACCATCCTGGAGTACCTACTGCTCCCCAGCCCATCTCCATTCTGGAGTGCCCACTGCCCCCTCAAACCTATCTGTGCCTTGGAGTGTCCAGTGCCCCCCTAGCCTGTCCCTGTTCCTCCCAAACTTATCAGTACCCTGGAGTACTCACTGTCCCCCTAGCTCATCCATGTTCCTGGAGTGGCCACTGCTCCCTCCAGCTTTTCCCTGTTCCTGGAGTGTCCTCCACCCCCCTAGTTCATTGCTGTTTCTTGAGTGCTCACTGTCCCTTCTAGCCCATCCCTGTCCTTGCCTGCCCACTGCTCTCTTAACCCATCCCCATTCTGGTGTGTATACTGCCCCTCAGCACATCCCTGTCCTGGTATGCCCTCCATCCTGCTGTGACCACTGCCTCCCCAGCATGTCTCCACCCTGGCGTGTACACTCCTCTCCCAGCCCCTCCCCACCCTGGCGTGTACACTCCTCTGCCAGCCCCTCCCCACCCTGGCGTGTACACTCCTCTCTCAGCCCCTCCCCATCCTGGCACTGCCCCCAGCATGTTGCCATCCTGGCTTGTCCACTACCCCCCACCATATCCCCATTCTGGCATGTCCACTGCCCCCTGCCTATCTCCATCCTGGCATGCCCAGCCCATTCCCATCCTGGTGTGTCCACTAGCCCCCTGGCCCATCCCCATCCTGGTGTGCCCACTGCCCCAGCACATCACTGTCCTGGTGCCCACTGCTTCCCCCAGCTTATCCCTGTCCTGATGTGTCCACTGTTCCCCTAGTCTGCCCCTGTTCTATCATGCCCACTGCCCCCAGCACATCCCCATCCTAGTGGCCCCACTGATCCCTTAGCCCATCCCCATCCTGGTGTGCCCACAGCCCCTAATACATCCCCATCCTGGCATGCTCCTGGGGGACCTGGGAGTATATGTGGGTTCTGTGATCATTGCTGAGCTGCCTCTGGAGGGTCCAGGTGGACAAGGCAGGGTTCTGGTTGCTCCAGACCACCTCCAAGAGGCCAGCCTGGCCTGTCCTTCTTAGGGTCCAGGCATCTGCTGGCCTTGGGGGCTTGGTTGCAGGCCAGCCTAGATGCTCAGTGTGTGTGTAAGTAACTGTCCAGCTGTGACATTGTATGTCATCATTGACCACTTCAAACCATGCAGACGTGGTGCTGGTGTCTTGCTAGTGCTTTGCTCATGCCTTCAGACTTTGTTCGATGCATGGCATAGACTGAATGTGGCTGGATGCCTTCTTGGTGTTGGACCTGTGGCTCTCTGCATGTGAACTTGGCCCTTTGAAGAAAACACAAAGGGAGTACAGGTGTCATGCTCTCAGTTGCTTGGACTTTCCGGGGTGGGGGGGGCAGGGTGTATGGGACTGTGATTCTGACAACAGCTGGATGGATGTGTGCCGCCGGGGGAGGGGGACAATGAAGAGGAGATGCTTGGGGTGTTTCTCTCCCTCCCCCTCCCCAGGGCCTGCAGGCACCCTACAGAGCAGCACCTGGCTTGCACCCTCCTTGGCAGACTAAGGGGCAGAGGTGCTAATCTGATGCTGGCCCCTTCCTTTCTAGGCTCCTAGCCTGGTGGCCCAGTGCCTCCCAGAACAGGCCTTGCAAGCAGATTAGGTGACTAGCTCTCTGTCAGGGAGGGAGGGGTAGAACTTGGAAGCATGTTTGCAGGCGTGGGGTTATCTTTAGTTGTGCGGATCCTTTTACACTCTGAAGACCAGATTCACACAACCCATTGCCAGCAAGTCAGCTTTGGCATGGTGGCCCCATGCGACCAAGTAGAACTGCTGCCTGCTGGGGTCCCCAAGGCCACAGATCGGGGCTGAACCGCCATGCCTTTCCTGGCAGATCTGCTGGGGGGATGATCCTACTGTCTTGTGGTGTAAGTAGTGGTGTGAATAGCCAAGTGTAACCATTGTGCACATGAGCTCCAGAGGTTGACATAACATTGGGAGAGATGCCTTGAATGAGGCCAGATCCTGTCTGTTCAGATTCCTTCCTCTTTGTCCATTTCCTAGCCCTCCTCTCCACCTGCCCCACACCCCCATATGTATGTATCTAGCGACCTACCTTGCTGTTAAACACACACACACTCACTCACTCACACATCCCGCCAGTCTGCCTGCTGAATTTACATTCTCGCTAGAATTTGCTTTTCAGTCAGATGGCCACTGCTTTCCTGTTCTCAGGACTGTAGCTTTGTATTCTGGTATCCCTGATCTCAGCAGAGTTAAATACATTATAGGTCAGTGGGAAAACAGTTGATTCTGAAAATATTCAAATTGTTGTTAGATGCCATCATGCCCACTGCAGCTCACGGTGACCCTGTGAACAACGGGTCTGAGCCTTGCAGTGTCCTGTACCAGCCTCACCTTCTCTACCATGTAACAGATCTGAGCCCTGCCCTGTCCTGTGCCGTTCTCATCACCTCTGATACGCTCGAGCCAGTGTTACAGTCACCTTGTCATGCCATCTCAGTGAGGGTCTTCCTCTCCTCCTTTCCCAGTACAATGTCCCTCTCTAGGCGACTCCTGACGTTGTGCCCAAAGTGTCTAAGATGAAGTTTCACCATCCCTGCCTCTAAGGAGCACCCTGGTTGCATTTCCTCCACGACAGACTTGTTTGTTCTTTTATCAGTCTCTGTGTTATTTAATACTCTTCTCCAGCACCACAGCCCTAAAAATGTGGTGGAGTGGTTTTGTGTTTGGCTGTGAACCACAAGGTTGGTAGTTCAGGTCCACCAGCCAGCTGCTCCAAAGGAGAGAGATGTAGCTGTTTCACGTCTGTAGAGATTACAACCTTGGAAACCCTCTGAGGTTGTTCTCCTTGCTGGAGGCTCGATGTGAATTGAATCACTTGACAGCATCAAGCTTGGTTTTCTTCTCTTTTTTTTTTTTTGTTTTGTTTTGTTTAGTCCCTAAAATGAAGCAATTGGTGAGAGAGAGAGAGAGAGAGAGAACATTTTAGTCATTCTTCCTCACTCCTATTACTAATGTGAGACAGCTGAAATATTATATTCCCTCCCTCCTTCCCGCCCACTGCCATACAGTTAGAACCAACTCACTGCTGGCCTTGCAGCAGGTTTTTGGAGGCTGTACGTACATGGGAAGGGATAGACCATCCTCCACCTGCAGAGAAATACCATTTAAATTGTGACTGGAACTAGGAATCAGACACTAGATATACAGCTTGGTCTGTCACCTTGTCCTGGTGCTATGTGGTTGTGTCCTTGAGCTGACAGGTAGCCCAGGCCACTTGCTTCTGGAGTCAGCCAGCCTCTTCATGTCCACAGGGCTTGCTCTGTGGTCATCTGTGGACACCGCCAGCATGACCTGGACCATGGAGGCCACTACCTTTAGTAGTGATTGAGTCATTAGTGACAGGGGCAGCCCCCTCCCCTCCCCTCAGCGTCACCCAGCCTGTTTCTCTAATTTCTCCCGTTTCTCAGCTTAAATTTCCCAACTTTCAAGCAAGATGTAGTCTCTGAACCAGAAACCTACCTAAGTGGTATGCTCTGGCAAAACAGTGGCCACATGGTTACTTGAGCCCACAGTGGAATACTGATCCTGAAGTTGCTTTTGAATAGTCCAAGAATAACTAAGTACTTTTTGGGGAATCTGATTTTTTTTTTCCAGAACTCAACCTTCTAAGCATGATGTGATCTTTGAAAAAGTGAACTTCCATATCTGTACAGAAAAGTCAGTTAAGGGACTTCTGTACAGTTACAGAGCTGTGGTGTTGGTGAAACAATGTTACTAAAAATGCATTTACAACTTTTGTGCCAACCCTTTGAATGCTGTAAAGCATCTTTGATAGTAAAGACGATCTTAACTATGATTTCAGCTATGCTAGAGTCTGGAAGCATTTTTGGAGGCTGTCCATTTGCCCTGTTGCGTGTGCTCATGCAGCTGCGGGTGCCTGCTTTGCTGGCCTCTGGCATGTGGCCCTTGCACACTGATAGGAAATGATGACGCAGGGTTCTCACTGGCTGGTTTTCAGAAGCAACTCCAGACCTTTCTCCCTAGTCCTCCTTAGCCTGCAGCCTCCAAGCTGGACTAGTCTCTGTTTATTTCCAAGCATTGTCGTGGTGTCTCTGGCACAGAAGGTGAGAGCTTATCTTGGTCTGCCCTGAAGTAGGATGGGTGAAAGTGTTGTCCCACAAAACTGGGGTCCCCTCCTCAGCAAACTGTAGATGCTTGCTTGGGCTTTTTATCTGAGGGAGTAGGGCACCCACAGAGCAGCACCATCCTGGCATCCATGCACATGTGTGGCTTGGTGGGGAGCTAGGAGGTGGGCATGGGCACTTGTGCACCAGGGACGAGTGACCAGAGTTGTGTGGCCTCCTGTTAGCAACGGGAAGCAGGGTTCCAGGCCGACAGGGAAGAATGAAAGGAAATAAGCTCATCAGTGAAGTCACCTGTCCCAGTGACCTAGGCAGCGTTTGTTTTTTTTTAAAGTGACTAGTTCAGTCCTGTTTGCAGGAAACTGGGACGCAGTCAAGATCAGGATATCACAAAGTTGAGATGGAGAGGGCCTCTGGGGAATAGCTGGCGTGTGACCTGCGTTTACTTCTCCTCCAGCCTTGATCCTTCATGAACAGGTGGTTGTAGCCACCTGACCAGGAGTGGCCCAGCACGAGGGACAGATTGCTTTGGCCTCCTCTGGATTTGGCTGGTGGGGTCTCTAGGGCTCTGATTGGCTGCCTTAGGGGGACGTTTGTTGTTTAAACTAAGCCAATGTAGGAAAGAAGACACCCCACCCCCACCCCATCCCAGTGGTGGCTCTCACTTTCCAGGGGGATGCTGCTCTTAGTCCTGCAGCTTTGATTTTAGATGTTTATAAACAATCCCAGTGTGGACTCTGAGCAGAACGGAGAGGAAGGAGGATCCCTATGACAGGCCAGTGTCCTCCAGGGCAGAGAGGGAAGTATTGACAGGAAAGTCTGGTTTGCTGAGGAGGATCTTAGAGATATGGCCTCATGCCGAAGATAATAGAGTGTTACAGAGATGCTCCACTTCTGCCTCTCAGGTGGTAGCAGGAGGCTTAGCATTTGTTTTCTGAGGACTCTGCTGGCCTCCTTCCCTCCCTCCTGGCTAGCTGCAAGCCTCACAACCTTCACCCGTTAGGAACTTCACCAGGAACCCCTCAGGGGTGGAACAAGACTAACGGGCCCTGAAGTTGGAAAAGTGCAAAATAATACACGAGACATACTCAGTAGTCTGGAATGAAGGAGCCCAGGTGGCAGATGGCTGGCTGAACAGTGGACGGGGTGAGCCCACCAGCCCAGAGGGAGAGCATACCTGGCCATCTGCTCCTGGAAAGGTTGCAGCTTAGATAGCCTACAGGACGAGGACCAAGTTGGAGTGATTCGGCAGCACACAGCAATAAGAACAGGCTTAGTCAACTGCTTTAAGGGGGAACTTTAAAAAGTGCAAGTTCACGTGTGAAATGAAGATTGAATGTGCTTGTTTAGAATAAATCTGAAATAGGCCTGATGTCTAGAGAGAAATCACCCCCAGTTAATAAATTCATTGTAACTAAATAATTTAAAAAACAAAATCAGCAACATGCTTTCTACATCTTAGTGGCAAACTTCAGATTGCGTGTGATGGGGTTTCTGATATCTGACATGGCCTTGGTTGCAGCCAGGAGTGTGGTGTTAGCTGGTGCAATGGGTGAGTCGAGGAGAGCAAAGGCCAGCTGCCTGGGACCTGCAGCTTTGGCCAGTTTATTCACCAAGAAACATTCTATAGTGGCCTCTTTCGAGCTCCCAGCATAAATTGCTGAACTCAAAGCTGGAAAGAACTGTATTATATTGTTAAGATTTGGCTCCCACCCATAACAACCTTGTGCACAGCAGAGCTAGGCCCTGCCCGACCCTTGCAAACTCTGCTGAGCTGAAGCCCACTGCTGCAGGCTCTGTGCCGCTCCATCTTGTTGAAGGTCTTCCTTACTTTTTGCTAATCCTGTGCTCTTCCAAGCATGGAGCTCTTCTCTAGGGACTGACCTTTCCTTACAACATGCCCAAAGTGTGTGAGGCGAAGACTTACCAGCCTGGCCTTTATGGAACACACTCGTTGCACTTCTCCCAACACAGAGGTGTTTGGTTTTTGGCAGTTCGTGGTATATTCTGTATTCTTCTCCAGCACAAAGGCATCGAGACCTCTATGGTCTTCCTTATTCATTGTTCAAACTTCATAAGCCAGTAAGGCAATGACAGATACCGTGGCTTGGGTCAGGTATATCTTAGTCCACAAAGGGACGTCTTTGTTGTTAGAATAGGGAGTGGGCAGCAGGTTTACCCAAAGCACTATGTCATTTGATTGACTGTGCTTTCCAAGGGTGTTGATACTGGATCCAAGTAAATGGAAATAGTTGACAATTTTAATCTTTCCTTTCTTTATTATGATGCTGTTTATTGGTCCAGTTTTGAGAATTTTTTTGCTTTCTCTGTGTTGAGGACCACAAAAAAGAAAAAAACAACCCAGCAACAAACCCAAAACACAACAACAACACAACACACCATGTCAGTCTTGCAGGAAGTGCAGCCAGGATGCTTGTTAGAAGCAGGGATGGTGGGACTTTGTCTCACAGACTCTGAGCATGGAGGGCCAGTCCTTGGAAAAGGACATCATGATGGGAAAGGTGGAGGGTCAGAGCAAGAGAGGAACCTCAACTAGATGGATTGACACAGCAGCTGTAACAAAGGACTTGAGTGTGACAGAGATCATGTATTGTGCAGAATAGGGCAAGGTTTTGATCTGTTGTTCATGGGGTTGATATGAGCTGTTAGTGACTCAATAACACCATCAGTGTAACCATCATTGAAGACTATGGCCTTGAACTTTAGCAGGACATGTTCAAGTCTAAGATAGGTAAGCAGCATTGTGTTATTTTCTTATCAGGATGTTGACAAGTCTTCATACCACACTTTTGCCATATTCCTCATATAGCCCAGCTTTTCAAATTATTTATTCAGTATACAGATTGATTAGGTTTAGAGAAAGGATACAGCGTTGACACATAATTTCCTAATTTTAAACCATGCAATGTTCCCTTGTTCTGTTCAGACAGCTGCTTCTTGGTTTGTTCAGACTCTGTGTTTTGGAATTCCCATTTTTAAAGTTATCCATAATTTCTTATGAGGCACATAGTCAGACGCCTTTGTATATTATGGTCAATAAAACACAAACATCTTTCTGATAGTCTCTGCTTTGAGCCCAGATCCATCTGTCATCAGGAAAAGTATCTTTTGTTCCACCACCTCTTCTGAATCCAGCTTGAATTTCTTCTGATAATGCATTACTTCAGCTCTTTAGAAAGGATCTTTAACAAGATTTTGCTAGTGTGTGATTTAGTAATATTGTTAGAAAATTTTTGCATTCTCTTGAATCAGATTTTTTTTTCAGAAGGGCACAAATAGGAACCTCTTCCAGTCAGTTGGTCAGCTAGCTAGCTTCTAAATTTCTTGACATAAACAAATGCACATATTTAGGGCTACATCTGTTAGTTGAAGAACCTGTATTTATATTCTGTCAATTCCTAGGGCCTTTTTTAAAATCAGCGTTCTCCAGTGCAGTTTGGACTTCTTCCTTTAGTATCATTGTTTCTTGACCATTTGCAAACTCATGGAGTATCAACCAGTTATTTTTGGTACAGTGCTTCTGAGCTCTTCCAATCTCCTTTTGATGCTTACTGTGTAATTCCAGGCAGGCTCTGGTGGCGTAGTCTGCAGGGAGTTGCACTAGTAAATCAGAGGCTGTGGGTCTCTTCCGATTAGAATTCACCAGCTGATGTGTAAGAGAAAGATGGTCAGTCTCCTCCCATGGGATTTACAGCTTTGGCAAATCACGATGAGCCAGTGTGGATCAGCTAGAAATTGATTCCAGCTTAACAGCAATGAGTGTTTGTGAGTCTTATTCCATATTTTACCCATAGAATTCTTCCATATTGCAATTAGCAACTTGAATTTTTAGTTCATTCTTTTGGTTTGAAAAATGTTTAGTGTGTTCTTACCTTTTGGTTTTCTAACTTGAGGTCTTTCCATATTTTGTTAGAATAGTTTGCTTTATCTTTTCAAGCTGCCCTTTGAAATCTCGGTTCAGTTCTAAGACCATTTCTTCCTCTTACTTTACCTTCCTTAGGATTGAGAACAAATTTTAGAGTCTCCTCTGGCATCCTTTTTGGTCTTTTCTGATGTCCTTGTTATCATCTCACAACTTGTCTAATCTTAACTTGTGGTTGTAGTGTTCAGATAATCAAATCTGCTCTTGAAATGGTCTCTGAACTCCATATTTTGTTTCTTGTGGACTTATTTTCTTTTTCTTCAACTTCTGTTTGAGTTTGCATATGAACAGTTGTGGGAGGTTATCAAGAATATCATCAGGGGAGGTTGGAAAAAGTCATTACAAAGGCAGAGGAGGAAGAATAGACTGAGAAGGATGTCAGAAGAGACTTTAAATATTGTACTCTAGCGCTGAGAAGCCAAACCAAAGGGAAGAGATCAGGAAATTAAGGAGCTGTTGAGCAGATGATTTCAAAGAGAAGCTCAGAAAGAAAAAGCAAGTTATAGTAATGAAATGTACAAAGAGCTGGAGTTGGAGAATCAAAAGGGCCGAACTTGGTTGTCATTTCTTAAGCCGAATGAATTGAAGAACAAATCCAAGCCTCCAGTTGCAATACTTAAGGATGCTATGGGAGGAATATTGAATGATCCAGGAAATATTAAAAGAAGATGGAAGGAGTACACAGAGTCATTATACCAGAGAGAATTGGCTGGCACAAAAGAATTTCATGAAACAATATATGATCAAGAGGCAATGGTGATAAAGGAGGAAGTTCAAGCTGCTCTGAAGGAACTGACAAAAAACAAGGCCCCCGGAGTTGACATTATTTCATCAAACAGATGCAGCCCTGGGCATACTCACCAGGTTGTGCCAAGAAATATGGAACACAACCACCTGGCCAACTGGCTGGAAGAGTTCTATATTTATTCCCATTCCAAAAAAAAGGAGACCTGACAGAATGTGGAAATTATCCAGCAATGTCACTGCTATAATATGCAAGAAAAATCTTGCTGAAGATTGTCCAAAAATGACTGAAACAGTACATTAACAGAAATACTAGAAATACAAGAAGGATTTAGAAGAGGCTGTGGCACTAAAAGCATTGTCACCATTGTTAAATGAATCTTGGCCAAAAGCCAGAAGTACCAGAGGAATCTACCTGTGTTTCATTGACTAAGCAAAGGTATTTGTGTAGATCACAGCAAATTGTGGCTAACCTTCAGGAGAGTGGGAATTGCATAGCACTTGATTGTGTTCGTATGAAACTTATACTCGGACCAGGAAACAGTAGCTAGAACAGAGTAACGAAACACTGCATGGTACAGAACCAGGAAGGGGTGCGTCAGGGATGCATCCTGTCTCCATACATTTTAAATCTATGTGTAGAACAGATCATTTGGGAGGCTGGACTTTATGAAGAGGAATGTAGGATTAGTATTGGAGGTAGCATCAGGATGGATGGCAAAGAGATTGAGATTGTTCACAGCTTCAGTTTGCTCGGCTCCACGGTCAACAGTCTTGGCACTAGCAGCCAGGAAATCAAAAAACGTATTGCAGTGGGAAAGTCTGCTGTTAGGGACCTCTCTAAAGTACTCAAGAGCAGTGGTGTCTCTCTGGAGACTAAGGTGCGCCTGATACAGGCCATGGTTTTTGCAATCACTTGTTATGCATCAGAGAGTTGGACAATGACTAGGGAGGATAGAAGGAGAATTGATGCCTTTGGGCTGGAGAAGAGTATGGAATGTACCATGGACTGCCGAGAAAACAGATTCATCCTAGAGAGGGTCAAACCAGGCTGCTCCTTGGAGGCAAGGATTCTGGGGCTTCGTCTGACATACTTTGGACATGTTGTAAGGAGAGACAGGTCTTTAGAGAGGGACATCATGCTGGGTAGAGTAGAGGGACAGCGCAGGAGGGGAAGACCTTCTATGAGGTGGATTGATTCAGTGACTGGGGTAATCGGGATGAGTTTGTCAGAGGCAGTGTGATTGGCACAGGATAGAGCAGAGTTTAGGGCTGTTGTACATAGGGTCACTATGAGTCACAAATGACTCGACGGCACATAACAACAACAACATTGGAGGTAGACTCATCAGCAACCTGCAGTATACAGATGACACAACCTTGCTTGCTGAAACTGAAGTGCTTGCCCAGAAAGTCAAGGACTGTAGTCTTAAATATGGATTGAAGCTCAATATCAAGAAGACAAAGATTCTCACCACTGTGCCAAGTGGCAGCACCATGATAGATGGAAAAGAGATTGAGGTTAAAAATTTTAGTTTACTTGCCTCCACAGTCAAGACTCTTGGCACTAGCAATCTGGAAAATCAGAAGATGAATTGCACTGGGAACATCTGCTGTCAGGGGCTTCTCCAGAGTACTAAGGAGCAATGATGTTAGTCTAGAGACTAAGGTACACCGGATCCAGTCCATAGTCTTCGCTATTACTTGCTATGCCTCAGAGAGCTGGACATGACTAAATATAACAGAAGAACTGATGCCTCTGAGTTGTAGTGCTCGAGGAGGGTCTTGAACATGCCATGGACTAGCAGGAGAACAAACAGATCTGTTTTGGAGAGCTTGAAACCAAATTTCTGCTTGGAGGCAAGGATTTTGGAGCTCTGTCTCACATACTTTGGACAAGTAGCCAGAAGGACCTTTCCTTGAAGAATATCATCGTTGGAAGGGTAGAGGGACAGCATAGGAGACCCAGGATGAGGTAGACTGACACAGTAAGTAGGGTAATGGGAAGTAGGTTTTTTGGAGGCAGTGAGACTGCCTCAGTGTAGGGCCAAGTTCGGAGATATTCTACATTATGAGTCATTATGAGTCACAGTTAACTTGATGGCACATAACAATAATAGCAACATGAGTTGGTCCTACAGTTCAGCCTCTGGCCTTTGTCTGACTGTGATACTGAGCTTCTCAGTCATTTCCCTTTACAGATGTAGTCCACCTAGTTCCTATGTATTCCTTCAAGAGAGAGTTATGTACAGTTGCCAGTTTTAGTTTCTCTCTCTCTCTCTCTTTTCATTCCTAGTTTTTAAAGAAAGGCATTTGAATTGAATTACTCCTTGTTTGGACAAAATTCTATTATATGATCTCTGGCCTCATTTCTATTACCAAGGCCCCACTTTCCAACTCCCAGCCCGTCTTTGTTTCCAGTTTTGGCATTCCACTCACCAGTTACTATTAATGCATCCTTGTTGCATATTCAGCCGAGTTTATAATGCGGACGTTGGTAGAAATCAGTTTCTTCGTCTTTTACTTTTAGTCGTTGGTTCATGAATTTGAATAACATTTAGAGGGCCACAGAGATTTTAAAACATTCTTGTCTCCATTCTTGAAAAATTCCTTTACAAATTTTTATAACAATAAAAAATAATGTATTTGCCTTTCAATCATTTTTACAGGTACAATTTAGTGACATGTAAGTTCACCATCCTGTGAAACCAACATCATTAACAATCTGTTTACAGTTTTTCTATCACCCTGAGAGGTGGAAAGAAATATTTATAAGGTCTGTTATCTTTTAAGCTATAACTACCCGTTTCCCTTTCCCCGCCCATAGTAATCATGTTAACTACTTAATAAACGTGGATCTCCATACTTATTCTATGAATTCTGTATAATTGGAATCATACAGTATTTATCTCTTTATGTCTGATTTCTTTCTTTTTTTTATTTTAATATTTTTTTTAATTGGCAAAAACATATTGGGGGTACAAGGAGGTGAGGGTTGGGGGCAGAAGGGTGAGGATGGGCCAGGATGCAGTTGCAGAGCTGCACAGTTTGGTCGGTGG
>NW_006399896.1:5108447-5147241 GCF_000299155.1 Elephantulus edwardii | reverse complement strand
CCCCCCCCAGGTTCCTGTCGGGGCCTGGGTTTCAGCTGTCCACACCACAGCAGTGGGCAACGAGCTTAAAGCCCCTGATGGCTCTGGGCGCTGACTCTCACCAGTGGCTATGGATGAAGTCACAGGCGATTTTCAGCCAGCGCCAGTGATTTCTTTCTTTAGGCATAATGTTTTCAGAGTTCATCCATAATTTTTATGTAGCATAAAAACTGTCAAAAAAAAAAACTGTGTCAGGATGATATTTGTCTCTGTGGCTGAGTCAGACTTTGCTGTATAGAAATGCTGTGTTTGTGTTTATTTGTTGATGGACATTTAGGTTGTTTCCACCTTTTTGGCTGTCATGAATAGTGTTGCAGAGAACACGGATGTGCGTATGTTTGAGTTTCTGCTTTTAGGTCAGGAGTGGGGCGGCTGGGCTGTATAATTCTCTGTTGATCTTTCTGAAGAACTGCCAGGGCTGGGGCTTGTCAGAGATGGTAAAGGGTAGGGCTGAGGACCTGAAGTGCTTGCTGCTGAAGCTCAAGGACTGTAGTCTTTAATACGGATTGAAGCTCAACATCAAAAAAGACTAAGATTCTCACCACTAGGCCAGTTGGCAGCACCATGATAGATAGAGAAGAGATTGAGGTTGTTAACAATTTCAGCTTGCTTGGCTCCACAATCAGCACTCTTGATACTAGCAGTCAAGAAGTCAGAAGATGAATTGCATTGGGAACATCTGTCAGGGACCTCTCCAGAATACTGAGAAGCAACGTTGTCAGGCTAGAGACTAAGATGCACTTGATCCAGTCCTTGGTTTTCTCAGTTACTTACTATGCATCAGAGAGGTGAACATGACTAAGGATGACAGAAGAACTGATGCCTTTGAGTTGTGATGCTGGAGAAGAGTCTTGAACATACCATGGACTGCCAAGAAAACAAATAGGTCTGTCTTGGACTGGTGAAACCACATTTCTCCTTGGAGGCTAAGATTTTGAAGCTCCTTCTCACATACTTTGGGCATGTGTCCAGAAGGGACCGTCCTCAGAGAAGGACATTATGCTCGGAAGGGACAGCACAGGCGAAGAAGACACTGGATGAGATGGATTAATAACAGTAACTAGGGCAATGGGGCTTGGTGTGTCAGTCAGTGGGACTGGCTCAGGACAGGACAGACTTCAGAGCTGTTGTACACAGGGTTGCTCTGAGTCACAAGTGACTCGACATCACATAGCAACCACAACAACATCAACATGAGTGAACAACAGCAGCCTATCTGTTTTGTACAGTGACTGCACCATTTCTACTTCTACCACCTTGCGTCTGTCCTTTACCACGTGGTGTTGCCTGTCATCCAGTTGGTTTCGACTCCCAGTGAGTGACGCATATGGTGGAATACAACTGCTGTTGTGCAGTTTTCTAGGCTGTAGTTTTCATGGGGCCAATCACCTAGCCATTCTCTGTGGATCTGCTAGGTGAATTCGAACTGCCAACCTTTCAGCTTGCAGCAGAGCCCTTGACCATCATGCTGTCAGTTTCCTTTCACAGCGGGTGGAAGTAGTAAATGCTTGAGCTTTCATGCCAGTGTGTGTTCAGGCAGAGAATATATGTCCTAGTTCATTTATTTATTTAAAACACTACTTCCTTTGGTGGCCTGGTCCATAGGGAGTTTGCAGCTAACACAAAGTGTATATGTCTCAGACAGTTCAGAACCACCAGCTGCTCCACTGGAGAAAGGTGAGTCCTCTCCTCAGAAACAGCCTCGGAAACCCTCCAGAGGGGCTGCTCTGGGCTGGTCCCTACTCATCAGCAGGGCATTGTTCTGAGTTTAACTGTTCTCTGCCTGATTTCATAGTCTGTGTGTTTCTGTAGCTGTCCATGGACTCCACTCTGACTTTTTGTTTGGGATGAAGAAGTGACCTGGAGCCCCTTCCTGTGTTTGTCAGTTTGAGTACAGCACTGTCTTTGGCAGGGTTATCTCCTAAGGGGTGGAATTTGACGCTGAGAACAACTCTTAGCTGCGGTGACACCTGTTGGTGTGCCGTGTGGTGTACACTCTGGATGTGTAATGAATAGAGGTGCAGATGATCCCTTGGTGGCAGAGGGGCAGCCTTCACTGCAGCCGTACAGAGAACTTCCTGATGGACCCACCAGCCTTGGCCCTGGCCACTGTCCTGGAGCCTGCTGGCTTCAGGGAGAGCACAAGAAAGAGACCACTGTGTGCTGGGTGGGAGGGGGGATGTGGCCACTTTGCAAGTCTGATGCAGTTTTGCCTCCAGCTGCTGTGAGCATCTTTGTGCTGTCCTATTTCTCTTGGGCTGGAGTGCGCAGCTGGTGGCTGACATCAGAACTTTAATCACATTTTTTGTTCGGCATGTTTATTTTTGTTAAGCATTTTATGATTTTTTTTTATGAGCCCAGAATTGCAGACATCTGTGGAATCTGCTCCTTGACTCAGTCATTCACCAGAGCAAACAGAGACTCTTAACTTGCCCATGCTGGCGGTGGGGGGATAGGGTGACGTGACTCTCCCTGGAATTTCAGCTCATTTTGAGTGCAGCCCCTGGAAACTGGGTCATCCCGCCCAGCTCTCAGCTCTCTCTTTTCATGCATTTTACTGCTTAGAGCCAAAAGCCTTATTATTTTAATCTTTGCAGATTTTAAAGTGACACGAGTTGTGTAGTTATAGTTTAGACCATCAGTTGTACTTACAGACAGGGAGTTATGTGGTGCCCTGCCCTTACCACACAGCCCTGGTACCCCACCTTCTGTCGGCCTCAGAGCTGGCCAGTGGACCAGCCCACCAGACTGGAAGGGCCAGGTTTATTATGTGACTTCTTGCCTCTTCCCTTGGCTCAAATTTAAAGTAAATGGTATTTGACACTCTTTTAGCCTCCTTTGTCCCATCTGAGGGATGAAAAAAAAATCTTTCTTGGTTTTATTTTATTGTTTCTTAGAGCGCTCTGGTAACCTAGTGGATAAAAGAGTTACACTGTTAACCAAAAGGCAGTCAGTTCAAATCCACCAGCTGCTCCACGAGAGGAAGATGGGCACTCTCCTCCTGTGTGATCTGAAGCCTCTGAAGACCTGCTGCAGGGCCAGTGGCGAGTTGGCTCTGGCTGGACTGCAGTGAGTTTGAGTTTTTGAGAAGAGGAACTTAGAGAGTCTGAGAATAGGGAATTTGAGATATTTTCAGTACTCTTCCAACTTTAAAAAGTCTTGTCTGACAACCACGGCTGATAGGAAATGATAGAAACCCCTTCGGACATCAGGTTTGTAATCACAATATCACATGAAGATTAGTATGATGTCCTTATGAGGGGAAGAAGCTTACTATAATGTGGTAATTAGTTACACACAGCATGTGCTTCTCAAACATGACTGTAATTGATGTTTCTGCTTCTTTTATGAAAATGTTATTATTTTAAGCTCAACCTAATTTCTAACATCCTGCCTTTTGCAATTCTTAGTATTTATAAATAATACCTGATGCAGGCCATGGTCTTTGCAATCACTTGTTATGCATCAGAGAGTTGGACAATGACTAGGGAGGACAGAAGGAGAGTTGATGCCTTTGAGCTGTGGTGCTGGAGAAGAGTACTGAATGTACCATGGACTGCCAGGAAAACAAACAGATTCATCTTGGAGAGGATTAAACCAAGCTACTCCTTGGAGGCAAGGATTCTGGGGCTTCGTCTGACATATTTTGGACATGTTGCCAGGAGGGACGGGTCCTTGGAGAGGGACATCATGCTTGGGAGGGTGGAGGGACAGCGCAGGAGGGGAAGACCCTCTATGAGATGGATTGATTCGGTGACTGGGGTAATCGGGATGGGTGTGTCAGAGGCAGTGCGGTTGGCGCAGGACAGAGCAGGGTTTAGGGCTGTTGTGCATAGGGTCGCTATGAGTCGGGAACGACTTGACGGCACATAACAACAACAACCACAACCACTATTAATAGTTTTTCTTTACACACACACACACACACGCACACACACACAGGGACATCATGCTTGGGAGGGTGAAAGAACAGCACAAGAGTGGAAACCCTCGATGAGATGGACTGACGCAGTGATGGCAGCCATGGGCTCAAGTGTGTCACAGATAAAGAGGATGGAAGGGTGGCACAGGACAAGACAGGGTTCAGATCCATTGTTCATAAGGTCCCTATGAGTTGTACTTGACTCAGCGGCATCCAGCAACAATAGCAACACACATTCACATGTATGAGAGAAAGATGGGCAAGCTCCTCCCATGTGATTTACTGCCTCTGAAAACCCACAGGACGGTCAGCTGTGGGTTAGTTCTGACTTGATGGAACATAATATTTATGTGTGTGGAGCTCTGACAGCCTAGTGGGTAAGGAGCTGCTCTCCTAACCCAAAAGCAGGTGGTTGGAATCCACGAGCTACTCAGAGGGAGAAAGATGGGCAGTCTCTTCCTGTGTGATCTACAGCCTCTGAAAACCCACTGGAGGGTCAACTATGGGTCAGTTCTGACTCTATAGCAATTAGTTGAGTTGTATGTGTATATGTATGGTGCTGGAGAAGAGTCCTGACTATCCCACTGATCACTGAAAGAACAAACGGATAAATTTTGGGGAAAAGTGCAACCAGTGTGTTCCTTAGAGGCAAGAATGGTGAAGCTTCAACTCCTTATACTTTTGGCTTGTTTTTCATGAAACAACATATGAGCAAGAGCCTATGGTGATAAAGAAGGAAGTTCAAGCTGCTCTAAAAGAATTAGCTAAAAACAAGATCCCAATAATTGACAGCATACCAATTGACATATTTCAACAAACAGATGCTGCTCTGGATGCAACAACCAGGTTGTGCAAAAAAATCTGGAGCAAACTACTTTGCCAACTGACTAGAAGAGATCCATATTTATTCCCATTCCAAAAAAAGGTGACCCTACAGAATGTGTAAATTATTGAATATTATTAATATCAAATACAAGCAAGATCTTGCTGAAAATTATCCAAAAACTACTGGAACATCAGTTCAACAGGGAACTGCCAGATGTGTAGGCAAGGATTGGAAGGGGGTGATGGCACTAGGGACATTATAGCCAATGTTAGATGGATCTTAGCTGAAAGCAGGGAATACCAGAGGAATGTATATCTGTGTTTCATTGACATACAATGGCATTTGACTGTGTGGATCACAACAAACTGTGGCTGACTTTGAGAAGAATGGGAATCCTAGAGTACTTGATTGTGCTTATGAAAAACCTATACTTGAACAAGGAGGCAGTCGTCAAAAAAGAACAAGGGAACACTGAATGGTTCAGGATCAGGAAAGGTGTAGGCTAAGGATGCATCCTATCTGCATACCTTTTCAATCTTTATGTGGAACAGATCCTCTGGAAGGCTGGACTCTATGAAGAGGAATATAGCATCTGGACTGGAGGAAGACCCATCAACTTGCATTATGCAGATGACACAACCTAGCTTACTGAAACTGAGAAGGACCTGAGGCATTTGCTGCAGAATGTCAAGGACTGAAGCCTTCAATATGGATCAAAGCTCAACATCAGGAAAACAAAGATTTCTCACCACTGGGACAATTGGCAACATCATAATAATCAGTGAAGAGATTGAGATCGTTAATAACTTCAGCTGGTTTGACTCCACAGTCACACTTTTGACACTCGCAGCCAAGAAATCAAAAGACCAATTGCGTTGGGAAAATCTGCTGTCAGAGACCTCTCCAGAGTACTTAAGAGCAATGATTCAGTCTAGAGACTTAAAGTGTGCATGGTCCAGTCCATGGTCTTTACAATTACTTGCTATGCGTCAGATTGCTGGACAGTGACTAAGGATGATAGAATAAGAATCTATGCCTTTGAGTTGTGGTGCTGGAGAAACTATTGAACATAAATAAGACATATTGACTGCTAAGAGAACAAACAGAACTGTCCTGGAGAGGCTGAAACCATGCTGCTCCTGGAGGCAAGGATTTTGAAGCTTCATCTGACATATTTTGGGCATATTGCAAGGAGGAACCAGTTCTTGGAGAGGGACGTTATGCATGGAAGAGTGGAGGGACAGCACAAGAGAGGAAGACCCTGGAGGAGATGGATTGACTCAGTGACTGGAGTAATGGGAGTTGGTGTGTTGGAGACAGTGAAATTGGCTCAGCATAGAGTGGGACTCAGAGCTGTTGTGCATAGGATCACTATGAATCGATGTTGACTCGGTGGCATATAACAACAACAACAGGAAGCTCTGGTGGCCTAGTGATAAGAAGCTGCATTACAATCCTGAAGGCATACAGTTCAAATCTACCAGATGCTCCACAGGAGAAGGATGGGCAATCTCCTCTGCCATTACTGCAGTTACTGCCTCTGAAAACCGTCTGGAGGGTTAACGATGGATTGGTTCCAGCTTGACGGCAAACAACAACATTCCATGGAAAGGGACAGCATGCTTGGAAAGTTGGAAGAAATTCTCTGTAAAGATAACATGACCCTTAATGAGATGGATTGACACAGTGACTGGGGCAATGGGCTCAAATATGTCAGGGATGATGAGAATGGCTCAGAATAGGACAGGGTTCAGTTCTGTTGTTCAAAGAGTCACTATGAGTCCTACTTGTCTCACTTTATGGCACCTAACAACAACAGTACAATACCACCCATCCTCTCAACACCACCCTTCTCTTGCCTCTTTCTTGGGAAAGGCCTTCAGCGTCACGACTCTGAAACATATCCCTTATTGGAGTTGGCAGGGTCTCCACAAGGCTGGAAGACTGATAGCTAACATAAGGCCTGTGTCTGGGCCTGCTGTTTCCTGCTCCCTGGGGGCTCCAAGGCTGAGCTGGGGTGGGTCTGGGCTCCTAAATGAAGGAAATGACCCATCCACAGATGGAACCTAAAGTCAGAGAGACCTCATTGACCCACCTCAGGGTGGAGAACACTTTGGGTAAAAAAAGACATGAGTAACTGAGGGGCTGGGGTGGGGTGCTGCATGGACTTATATTCGCATTCTTATATTCTTTTTATATTTTTCAGTAAAAAATATTTTTCAGTGTTTTAAGTTTATCAAATAATGTGTCCCAATTTTTAATTCAGAAATTGAGATCTCCAGATAGCTGAGTGAGACTGAGGTATTTGTCAGGATAACGTTCTCATAGGGACTAGGGTAGGCTGACATGGACTGGGGTGAGCTGGTCTAGGATGGGCTGGAGTGGACTGGAATGGAGTAGGCTGGGATGGACTTGGATGGGCTGGGATGAGATGGACTGAGATAGGCTGGAATGGGCTTGGATGGACTTAGATGAGCTTGGGTGACCTGGGTTTCACAGGAGTGGGCTGGGCAGGCTCACTGAATTTTCCCAACAATCTTGCAAGAAAAGTAATCCTCTTCTTTTACAGCTGAGAGCTGTACAACCAGTGGTGGGTAGAGCTGAGACTTGAACCCATTTGCACATACGAGTAAAGCCCTGTCCCCTTTTGCTCCTCTCTCTCTCTGAGCCTGTTGTAGGCCCGTGTGGACGAAGGGATATGCGAAATGGCCCTATAGCCTCTGCAGAGAAGTGGAGGTGAAGCCATGTAGAGAAGGCCAGAGCATTCCAC
The DNA here is from genome assembly GCF_000299155.1 of Elephantulus edwardii. NCBI lineage: Eukaryota > Metazoa > Chordata > Mammalia > Macroscelidea > Macroscelididae > Elephantulus > Elephantulus edwardii. Next base: position 5,139,684 of record NW_006399896.1, on the reverse strand, counting down.
TCAGGACATCCAGATGACCATTTCCAAGCTGGGGTCAGGGTCACTCCTGGTTTCTGTGTCCTTCTTGGCCTCAGGCGGGTGTTTGCATGTGGTATGTCTGGTTTGGGCTTCAGATTTATTCTTGCTTTTTTATTTCAGGACATAACTTGGCAAGATGAACACTCAGCCCCTTTCTCCTGGGAAACAAGGGTAAGTCAGATTAAATTTAGATTTATTTATGCTTTTTAAAAAGAATTGGGGATTATGCACTTTTCTTCCTTCATCGATGGACTTAGGAGGCAGCCCCCGGGAGGCATTCACATGCTGCTGTGGACGAGACAGGAGAGGACAGCTGGGAGTTAGGACAGTGCTTTGTGTGGCTCTGTATTAGTGTGTCGAGCAGGAGGGAGTGCTCGGCTGGCTCGGAGGTGCCCATGATCAGGGAATGGGGGACAGCCTCCCTGGACCTTCCTAGCATCACTCTGCCCCTCCAGCATTCAGCATCCTGGTGGCTCCAAAGACAAGCTTTGTGAGGGCTGCCGATTACTGTCTAGTGACATTAGCTGACTGAGTCATCTAGCTCCCTTCTCCGGGTCATTCTTTTATTATCCCTGACTCTGGTGGGCTCGTGAGTAAGGAGTTGTACAGCCAATTCAAAGCCACATGGTTTCAAATCCACCAGCTGCTCCTTCAGAGAAAAATGGGCAGTCTCCTTCCTCCCGGGTGCTTTACAACTTCTGGAAACCACTGGGGGCTCAGTTGTGATTTGGTTCTGACTCAGTGGCACAAAACAACAACAGCAGCAACAACATTACGTTTATAGAGTTGTTAAGAGTATCTGGCTTGGTAGATGTAGGTTTATTTCTACCAAAGGTTGTCCTGGTAGAAGACCACAGGTAGGCACATGTCGCCGAGAGAAGAGAAAGATAGGGCCAGGCATTTCTGAAAGTTGGAGTGAGTGTGGGAGTTGGGGAACAGAAGTGGTTGTGTGCCTGGGATGTGCTCCTAAGACCAGGAGCTGGGTCATGGCTTCACCCTTTGGGGTCCAGCCCTCTGGGGTTTTCATGCCTGTGTCCCTTCCCGCACCAGTAGGGAGGGCAGGATGTTATCCTGGTGAGACTCTGGGGTGGGGAGGATGGAGGGGATGTGGTGCAGGGAGGAGGGAGCTAGTTCCCAAGGGCTTAGAAGGGCAGCACAGCCAGCACTTAGAAGGATGGACACACCCAGCAGACGAGCTGGCCTCGGGACAGGGAGTTTGTCCTCGGCTGGTTGGGGGTGGACATGGCTTTAATTCACTGCCTTCCGTGTAGCATCTACTATGGATCCTAAATGTCCTAGAAATAAAGATGCAGACATCTGCATCCTTGTTTTTATTGCCATTGCAGATTGATGTGGATGGTGGGCAAGGGAGGTTTCCCGGGAGCAGCATCCCTGGGGTGGGAGGTGGGGTGGAAAGTGAGCTGGCACCTCCAGGCCTCCTGAATCTGGCTGGAATCCGTGTCTGATGGCCATGGTATCAGCAGGCCCTGGCCCCCCTGGGTGTCTCCCCGGACTGCGGGCTGTGAGGGGCACTGGCAGGCATGTTGGTGGCCACCCTGTGCCTGGTGTGCAGGGGCCGGAAAGCTGCCCGCCTGGCACTCTGCTGGGCCTGGTGCTTAGTGATATCCTGGCCATGAGGACACTGAGGACTCAGAACCATTAAATCTGCCTCCAGGTATAAGCTCATTAAGCGACCCACGAGAATATCTGATCTCTTAAGAATTTACCCTGTTAAGTGTTTCCGAGTCATCTGTTTCCAGGATGGGACATTACATCTATTATTAACTTGCCGCAAATGGCTTTCTGGGACCAGGGCAGGCCAGCCCCCGAGGTCAGCTGCTGAGAGAGGCCCTGCCACGTGGTCTTTTGACTCTGAGTGGAGCCAGCACTGTCCATCGTGTCTGTTTGTGCTGGTGGGGCTATTCACAAAGACTGGCTGGACCACTTCTGAAAACAAAACAAAAATCCAGAAGAGACCCCATCTGATTACCACTCAGTAGCAACACTCTGTCATTGTCAGAGGCTGTCGATCTTGATCAAAAGAGAAGGTCTCCTCTTTGTCCTGAGGAGCATTTAGATTTGAACTGCTGACCCTTTGCTTGGTAGTACAGCACATAACGCACCACAGCAGAGCTCCTGGGAGGCGTACTGCAATCAAGCCAGTGAACGCTGCCCTTTTAGCCTCTTCCTGTAGTCTGTGGCTTGGCATTCTCAGTCCTCGGCCCTGTCCCAGGAGAACGTGCTCATTTCACAAGCTGCAGTGGGATTACTGTGTGGGACACTGATCACAGTGGGGTCATGGCGTGTTTTCACTTTTGGTGTGGGCTCTTCAGGTCAGGCAGGCTGAATAATGTCTCAGGGAGCAGAACAGGGTGTCCCTCCCACTCCCTTCACTGTTGTGTACCATCTGGTCAGAGCTGAGGCACAGCTGACTTGCAGTGGATTTTCAGGGGCAGTGAATTACACGGAAGGAGATTACCTTTCTCCCTTGGAGCAGCTGGTGGATTTGAATCGTGTGGGTGGGCTCAGATGCTTGGTTGTCCCAGGTAGGCAGCTCTGTGAACACTTATCAGGTTGGGGTCATTGTAGATGGGATCAGTCTGGCCTGTGAGTCCATCTGCAGGGAGCCTCCAGACTTGGGGTCACTCAGACCTGTGTCTTTGCAGCTCCCCTAAGGCCGTTTTGGGCACATCAAGACCCTGGCTCTGCAGGCCCTGTCACACCCTGCCACGTCCTCATGTCTGACCAGGGCTACATTTCCGTAGGTCCTCTGCCTTCACCTCTTTTACCGTCTTTGTGAGTTGAGGCAGGGAGAAGAGATGATAAATGGTTTGTGAAATTTGTTAGGATTTGCTCCAGTAAACTATTTCCCGACCCGGTTTCTGCAGCCTTTGTTTCAACAATTCAGATGTGCCGGAGGCTGCCAAGCCAAACAGTTAGTGTTGGCTGCTTGCACCCCCGCTTTGCTGAAATGTCACACATTCCTCTCCAGTGACGAGGTCACAGAAATAGACTTGGGTTCAGCCATGACCATTCTGTTTTTAGAGCAGATGTGGCCAGCAGAGACCCAGTTCCCCACATGGCATGGCTGGCGCCTATGTCTTGACCTGGCTAGACTGGGCCCTTGCAGACAGATCTTCCCAAGGATCCGTTGGCTCCCTGGGGACTCAGAGAGGGGAGCATGGCTCCTTTATCCCCTCAGTGCCCATTGCAAATCCTGTGTCAGACCCCCAGGCTGAATCCCCTCCTAACTCCTACTTGTACCCAGATGTGATGTGGAAGATCCACTTTCTTTGTCCCTCTTTCTTGCTGGGCCCTCTGATGGGCACTTGCTTGGCACTGATTGTCCTGCCTTTCCAGGACAGAGGGTCCCAGCTCACACACCACACCCAGGACAGGGACTCTGCTGAGAAGGAAAACGCACATGGAGTCCTGTTGTTTGCTGATTATACCCTCTCTCCTGTGGCTGCGCTCCCTTGAGCCAGAGTACTGCCAGAGTGCTGCTGTCTTGTGGAGAGGACAGAGTAAGAGATAGGCACAGGGGACATGAGAAGGGGATAGGCATAGGGGACAAAAGGAGGGGACAGAGGAAGGGACAAGCAGAGAGGACAGAGCTGGGGACAAGCAGAGGGGACAGAGAAAAGGAGAAACAAAGGGGACAGAGGAGGGGACAGGTAGAGGAGAGGCAGGTAGAGAAGATAGAGGAGGAGACAGGTAGAGGAGATAGAAGAGGAGACAGGTAGAAAAGCAGCAGAGAGGACAGGATAGAGCAGAAGAAGTACAGATGGAGGGGATAGATGAAGGAGACAGAGAGGACAGAGGAGGGAATAGGCAGAGGGGCAGGTGGAAGGGACAGATAGCCAGAGGGGATGGAGGCAAGGACAGTGTTTATTGCCTTGTGTGAGTCTCTTAAGACAGTCTTTTCAATTTACATCTAATAGTTTAAGAAGGGGGAGCATGGCTGTCATTTTGGGGACTGTTCCAAGCAGGGAACTGAGAGCCGATCTAAGTGGTAAAAAAGTCTCTCTAGGTGCTCTCTGTGGGATGGCCAGAGGGAGGCCGAGAGGCTAGTGGAGCCAGTGACAGGGGACAGAAGAGTGGGTGGGCCTAGCAGGGATGGGTGAACATCTTCATCTATTGACAAGGAAGAGTTGCCAAGGTTTGATGATTGACAGGATGAGGAAGAAGGGAAGACCCCAGGGTTCAGGTATCAGAGGGTGGATTTGTCATTTGCTGAGAAGAGCAGTTTAGAAAGTGTCTCTAGTTTGGGACAGGCAAGGACCCTTTTAAGTATCCTGGAAGGGTTCTGTGTAGAACTGAGGCTCTGTGAGAAGCTCCTGATGTTGGATATAGCCCACACGTTCAGAGGGAAAGCAAGTTAGGGGTGCTTCCCTGCTGGGGAAGGAAGAGGAGAAAGAGTAAGTCATTTTGAAAAGGCATGTGGAAAATAAAGGGGCATGAAGAAGCTGCTGTGTTGTCCCTGTGTCCTGTCATCACAGCCAGCTCTGAAGGGCAGGGAGCACTCTGTTTCTGTGGTCAGTGTCATCACAAAGTGCCCCACAGGACAGGAACACTGTGGTTACTATATCCCGTCATCACAGCCAGTTCTGCAGGGCAGGGGCTCAGGTAGGCTGCAGGCCTGGGGTGTAGTCATGGACCTTGTTGGAGTTCTTGGAGGGGAATGAGATTGCACTGAGGCAGGACAAGGGAGGGTCCCACCTCCTTCCTCCTCCCTGCTCCCTTGCCGCAGTTATTTAGAGACCCCAATCCACCCCTCTCCTGTGAGGTAAGGACAGGAACCAGCACAGGATGTGGTGATCAGAAAGGATTATTGGGGTTTTTAAGAAAGAGACTGTAGGCATATTTTATATGCAGAATTAAAAGCTGGTTGTCCACAAGGTGGCATGGGGAATATGTGTTTGCACTTGCTCTTGTTTTTCTCATATCTGCCCTGAGCCACAGGGCAAGTGGCTGCCTCTCTTAGCTCTTCTAAGCAGGACACTGTTACTGAGGAAAGGTGGGCACAGTCTCTCCTTCTGTTTGTGATGCTGTGACCACCTGAGGCTACTCTTGGAGCCAGCATCCCTGCTCAGCTGCCTTCTATGTAGCCATCACATTCGGCCTGCCTTCTAGAGCCTTCAAAGCAGAGAGAAACACTGACCCCACAGCGAGCTTGGAGTGTGATCATGTGATCATGTGCCCATTCCCGAGAGCCTCCCTTAACAGTGCTTTTCTGACTGAAGTCAGGCCTCTTCTTGCTTGGTTGGGGAGCCATCATCTCTGCCCACAGCCTCTGTGCTCTCTTGTAGAGTTTGTAGGGAGCTGAGACTACCTCCTGTGCACGGTGTCCTTTAATCCATTACATCAGTAAGATTGTCAAAGCAATCATGTACAAGAACCTGCAGCCATTTATATTGGCGTCACCTCTGCTGGTCCCTGATTCATGGGCCCAGCAAGGACCAGTATGACTTTACACCCAGCCAAGGCCATTGGCTGTCAGGTTTGGGGTCAGGCCCTAGATGGCATTTCCTCCTTCAGATATCCTGATGGACATGTGACCCAGGACATCCCACTTCCTCTCACCAATTCTCCCTCCTCATCCGAGCCTGCAGATGGTGATCAAGGGCTTGGTACACAGACTACACACAGGAACTCTGGCTGTTTGTAACTATGGCAACTGGCAAAGCTAGGCCTCTTTCTTTGGGTTTGATTTCACGGAACATTGAGTTTCCAGGCAGCTTGTGCCATGATTTCAGCTTGTGACGTGGAGAGGGTGCTTTGTCTTAGACTGCCAGCTGTGAGCAGCACCCCAGTTTGACTGGAAGAGCAGTGTTTCCATGCTTGGCCCCCACAATCGTTGGAGACTCCTAAAAAGAGCATGGGTTTTGGTAATGATGTTATAGAAGGAACGGTTCTGCCACCTGCCTTCAAAATAATCAGTCTTGGAGACAGGAGGTGGAGAAGAAGCAGAAGTTTTATTTATGTGCAAGCATATGAGAGACAGGGATCTGAGTCTTCCAAATCTGCCTTTCCTGTGGTAAAGGATGTGGGGACCGATCCAGAGGGAACTCGGACAGTGAATGAGGATTCTCACACTGTATGCGCTATCGTCCAGCTGTCTGGGCCGGGACTAGGTCGAACCTTGTCAGGACTTGAGTTAGAATCTGTTGATTGGAGACTTATTATTACTCTGTGCCATTGACTCAGAACCAACTCCAACTTGACCCACCAGCAGATTTTCAGACACTATAAATCACATTGGAGGAGATTGTCCTTCTTTCTCCCAAGAAGCAGCTGGTGGATTTGAACCAACTGTTTTTGGTCTGACAGTGTAGCTCCTTACATAGTAGGCCACCCTAACTAGGAGATTGTTGTTGGATGCTGTCGAGTTGATTATGACTCATAGCGACCATATTAACAATAGATCTGAACCCTGTCCTATCCTGTGCCATCCTCACAATTTCTGAAACACCTGAGCCCGTTGCATCAGTCACTGTGTCAGTCCATTTGGTTGAGGGTCTTCTTCTCTTTTGCCAATGCTCCATTTTTACAAGCATGATGTCCCTTTGCAAGAAATAACCTTACCTAGCAACATGCCTGAAGTGAGATGAAGCCATTTCACTTTTGCCTCCAAAGAGCATTCTGGCTATACTTTCTCCAAGACATATATTTGTTTTTTTATTTTGGCCGTCCATGGGATGTCCAGTGCTCTTCTCCAACACCACAGCTCAAAGGCATCAATTTCCTTCTGTCATCCTATTCACTGCCTAGCTCTCAAATGCATAACAAGTGATCAGAAAGACCATGGCCTGAATCAGGCACACCTTAGTCCTCAAACTGACATCATTATGTCTCAGTAATTTGCAAAGGTCTCTGATTACAGACTTCCTCAGTGGTAGTATGCCTTCTGATTTCCTGAGTACTGGTACCAAGCACATACTATGCTGAGGCTAAAAAACAGAAGAAGAATGGTGGTACATTCATAGTTAAAAAGTCAATTTCAAGTTTTATCCTGAAATACAGAGTTGAGAGTGATAAGATTTTATCTATACACATACAAGAAAGGCCCATTAATATGACTGTTATTCACATAATATACTTCTACATCTAGAACCAAAGTGGAAGAAATTGAAAATTTTTACCAAATGTTGCAATCTGAAGTTGACCAAACATGCAGTCAACATGCAGTAATGATAATCAGTGACTAGACTACAAAAGTTGGAAACAGAGAAGAAGGAATAGTAGTTGGAAAATATGTGCTTTGTGATAGAAATGAGGCTATAAATGGAATGGTCAAATTTTGTATTTTCAGTGATTTATTAATTGCAAATATATTTTTTAAAAGACACAAATAATGACTTTATGTATGAAACCCACCTGATGGGCTGCATAGGAGTCAGATTGACTACATTTGTGAAAGGAATCGTTGGAGAAGCTCAATATTGGCAGTCAAAACCAGGCCAGGGGCAGATTGTGGGTCAGGCCATCAATTACTCATGATCCAATTGAGGCAAGTTTAAACTGAGGCCGAAGAAAATGAAAATAAGTCCATGAGAATAAAAATGTAATCGTGAATCTATTCCATCTGAATTTTAAGATCGTCTTAAGAATTGCTTTGAAGCATTACACACCAATGATCAAAGACCTTAGGAACTGTGGGATAATATCAATGATATCATCAATGAAGAAAGCAAGAAGTCATTACAAAGACAGAGGAGAAAGAAAAAACTTAACTGCATATCAGAAGGGACTCTAGAAATCGCACTAAAGTGTTGAGAAGACAAAACAAAGGGAAAGCATGCAGAAATAAAAGAGCTGAACAGATTTCAAAGGGCAGTTTAAGAAGACAAGCAAAATATTATAATCGAATGTGCAGAGAGCTGGAATTGGAGAATAGAAAGGGAAGAACTCAGTCTGCATTTCTCAAGCTGAGGAAACTGAAAAATTTAAGCCTCGAGTCACAATATTGAAGATGTTATGGGCAGTTTATTGAATGACCCAGAAAGCATCAAAAGAAGATGGAGGGAATATGCAGAATCACTGCACTAAAACGAACTGACATGGAAAAATTTCAGGAAGTACTGTATGTTCAGGGAGCTCTGGTGCCCTAGTGGCAAGAAGCTGCCCTGTAAACCTAAACCCAAAGGCACGTGGTTCGAATCCATAATCTTCTCTGTGGGAGAAGGATGGTCATCCTCACTCAAAGGTTTCCTCCTGTGCTATTAACTGCCTCTGAAAACTTGTTGGAGGGTCAGCTATAGGTCACTGCCACCTTAATGGTACACCACAACAGCCACCATATGTGCAGGATTCAGTGGTAATGAAGGAGGAAGTGGAAGCTGCATTGAAAGCAATGGAAAAAATAAGTCCCCAGGAATTGATAGGATACCAATCGACTTGTTTAAATTAATAGATATAGTCCTAGATGCACTCACCAGTCCATGCCAGGAAATTTGGAGGATGGCTGTCTGGCCAAGAGATTTCAGAGGTCCATATTTGTTCCTGATCCCAAGAAATGTGATCCAACAGAACGTGGAAATTATTGAACATATCATATATCATATATGGAACTGCCAGAAGTTCAAACAGGATTTAGAAGAGGCCACGGCACCAAGGATATCATTGCTGATGTCAGATGATCCTGAGTGCTTTATTGACTATGTAAAGGCATTTGACTGTGTGGATCATGACAAGTTGTGGCTGATATTGAGAAAATTGGGAATCCCAGAGCACTTAATTATACTCATGCAAAACATAGACTAGGAGGCTATTGTGTGAATAGAACAAGGGAACACTACATGTTTTAACTGGGGAATTGTTATTGTTGTTACATGCTACCGAGTCGCCCCTGACTCATAGAGACTCATTATACAGTAGCTCTGAACCTGTCCATTCCTGGGCCAGTCTCACTCTGACACACACCTATTATTCCATCTATTACCCACAAACAAGATCCTTTCTTACCTAAGGCCTTGCCAAGTGCTACTTTAAACCATTGCAGGAATTATTTACAGTCAGAAATTAGTTTTCCACTATTACACAAGTATTGTAAAATGTCATGTTTTCTGTTTTTATGTTGATTTCAAAGATTTAGCTGAATGGGCCATTTCTTCAGAAAAGAAAGAGCCATGTTTTCATCTCTCAAGTTTGCACTCTTAAATGAACATGCTTTCTTCAGTGCATGGCTATAGTGATGCAAGACGCTGCTCTGAAGGACAGCTGGTGGCATGAGGATTGGGACAACCCCTTGAAAGGAAATCTGATCGGGTGCTCCCAGAAGGGCTTAGACAAGACAGAAAGGCTTAAACATGTTCTGTTTTGATTTCAAAATATCAATTCTGGAAACCTCTCTGAAGAAATAAATTCCAAATAGCGGAGGGCTGTCTAATAATGAAGGTGTTTGCCACAACCTGAATTTTAACAGAGTGTGGTGGTGTTAGGTACACTGAAAGCAACTGGGACTCATAGTGACCCTTTGAAACAACAGGTCTGAACCCTGCCCCAGTCCTGCCGTTTTCATGTTCTCCTGCATTCTCGAGCCCATTGCTGCTTTCATGGTGTCAATCCATTCTGTTAGGGGCCTTCTTCTCTTTCTGTTGTTAGGTGCTGTCCAGTTGAGTAGGACTCATAGTAACCCTATGAATAGCCAACCTGAATCCTGCCATCCTCCTCATCCCTGAGACACTAGAGCCCATTGCTGAAGTCACAGTGTCAACCCATCTCATTGAGAGTCTTTTCCTTTGCTGGCCCTTCCTTTTTCCAAGCATGATGTCCCTATCCAAGGAATAGTCTCACCTACCTACATGTGCAAAATATGAAAGACGAAGCTTCATCTCCTTGCCTCCACGGAGCACTCTGGCTGCATCCTTTCCAGGACATATCTGTTTGGTTTCTTGGCAGTCCATGGGATAGTCAACACTCTTCTCCAGCTCCACAGCTCATTGACATCAGTTCTTCTCCTGTCATCCTTATTCACGGTCCAGCTCTCTGGTGCATAGCAGGTGATTGAGAAGACCATGATCTGAATCAGGTGCACTTTAGTCTTCAAAGACTTAGTCTTTCTCTTAATAGCAGTGCTAAATTGACTGAGAGCAAAAGAAAGTTCAAATTGATGGTGGAATGATGTGTTTTGCAGCCATTGATGATCTTATTTTGCAGCCACTAAAAGTAATGGTTGTAAAGATGATGCCTTCGTGTGGATGGTGTCTAAGATTAAATGACTAAGTATTTCCATGATCATATACATAATGGAAGAATATAACCTCTTAAAATATGCATGGACTCATTTCACACAAAAGTACAAAAATGACCAGTGACTTAAGGGGAGAGAAGGGTTCTGAGTAACTTCTCTTCTTTTTTCTCAGACATTCTGTAATGTTCTAAAATTTTTAAGTAGCAAAATTGATGAAATGGGGATAATGATGAGACATTGAGGAAGAGGGAGACTCTTGATGCCTGTTTTCAAAAGAGCGATAGACATCGCTCATTGCTGCTTCTGCTACATCTCTTGGGGCAGTTGTAGACCAGCTGTGTCCCGTCAGCCTCAGCATTTGGTATGCACTTGGGTGCCATCCAGGCGGTCCACCTGCCATGGTGCATCTCCCATCTGTGTCCCATTGGCAGGACCAGAGCAGGTGGAGTATTTGGTGCCCTCGGGGCATCTGGGGTCAGCAGGCCCAAGCAGGAGAGGGTGAGGAGGAGTCCGAGCCTTAGAGGTCTTCACAGACCTGCTATGAGCGCTTCTTTGTTTATTCCTAGGAACCTTTCTGCAGGGCATGACTGTGGGCCAGGCCACAGGTCCAGTGAAGTAGGGTTCAAGTTTCATTCTGCCTTTAACACAGCAGGAGGCTCTAGGGGTGTAAATGATTGTCTGCTGAGAGAGTCTGCCCTGAGGCACCTCTGAGTAAAGGCTTGGCTACCTGCTTCTGGAGCATCAGCCACTGAAAGATGCACACAGTGCTCTGACCCTTGGTGAAGGAGAGGACAGTGGACGGCAGCTGGAGGAAGTGGGCAACCTTCCTGCTCCACCCTCTTAGGAGGGTGCTGGCATTGACAGGAGGCTGCTGTGCCTGGTGGGTGGAGAACTGCTGTGGCTCGTGGGGTCCCGGCTGCTGGTGGCCTGGAGCGTGGGGGCAGGGAAGGAGCAGGATGGCTAAGTGTCAGTGCATATCAGTGGTTGCTGGTTCACTCACCTAACGCACAGATAGATTCAGGCCACAGGGGTGGCCTCAGATCTGTACTTGGGCCATGGGCCGAGAGGGCTAACAGTAAGGACTGATCTTGTCTCTTTCCCTCGGTGCCCCTGCGGACAGAGTCAGATGGAGTTCAGCATCTCCTCCTTGTCGGTCCAAGACCCAGGTGCCACCTCGCAGGCCAAGTCCTCTCAGGGCAACAAGACCCCTGGCGCAGACGTGATGGGAGAGGAGGCTGCCTTTTGGAAGATCAATGCTGAGCGGTCCCGGGGCGAGGGGCCCGAGGCTGAGTTCCAGTCACTGACCCCCAGCCAGATCAAGTCCATGGAGAAAGGGGAGAAGGTCATACCAGTCAGCCACCGCCAGGAACCTGCCCTAAGGGACAGGGAGGCCCAGGCCGAGTGGATTGCTGGCCCCTGGCAGGAGCCGCGTGACCTTCCTGGCATCGGGGCAGAACCTGAGAGACCTCTGCCCACCCAGCGCCAGCTGTCCACCAGCCCACCAAGGGAGGCTGGCCCTGCCGAGCCTGTTATGAAGCCGCCCGTTCCAGATGCCACCCAGGAGGACACAGGAGACGCTCTGTTTTCTGAACCCTCAGCTGTGCAAGTAGGTGCAGTGTGGGAAGCTCGCCTGACCTGGGATTCTCCTCTCTCCCCATCCCTTCCTCAAGATACCTGATGTCCTCCTCTCTCCTCGTCCTCTCCTCAAGATAGCTGATGTCCTCCTCTCTCTCCGTCCTCTCCTCAAGGTACCTGATGTTCTCCTCTCTTCCTATCCCCTCCTCAAGATAGCTGATGTCCTCCTCTCTCCCTATCCCCTCCTCAAGGTACCTGATGTCCTCCTCTCTCCCTATCCCTTCTTCAAGGTACCTGATGTCCTCCTCTCTCCCTGTCCTCTCCTCAAGGTACCTGATGTCCTCCTCTCTCCCCATCCTCTCCTCAATATAGCTGATGTCCTCCCCTCTCCCCATCCCCTCCTCCGGGTGTACCTGATGTCCTCCTCTCTCCCCATCCTTTCCTCTGGGTACTTGATGTCCTCCTTTCTCCCTGTCCTCCTCAGGGTGCCTAGTGTCCTCCTCTCACTCTGTTCCCTCCTCAGAGTGCTTGGGGTCCTCCTCTCTCCCACTCGCTCCTCAGGGTGCCTTTCTGGGTAGAGCTGTTCTCATGCTGACTGTTTTGACCACAAGGACACAAAGAGGGTGTGTGGACAGCAATCAGTAGGAGGCTGAGTGACCCACTGTAGGGCTTGTGATACACTGAGGCTTTGTTTTGGAAGGGTCAGTAGCATCCTGAGCTACCATGTCCTGATGTAATGTGGAGGAAGCAGGTAGGATGGCTTGTCCCAGGCAGGAGTGAGTCTTTCCATTGGGTGGACGGCAGAGTTGGAGGGATGGAGGCATCTGGGAGGTTGCTGGGTGAGAGATGGTGACGACAGTACAGGATAGGATCAGGTTCAGATTCCGGATGCCTGGAAAAGACTGTGTGGGAACCATGTGAAGGGCTTCTTTGGGACTTCTTTGTGGCAATCACCAACAGCTCCTAGAAAGGACGACCCTCAGTAGATAGATTGACAGCAACTGTAACGTGGGCTCAGCCCAAGGGTGAGTATAGCAGGACAGGACAAAGTTCAGATCTGTTGTCCACAGGGCCACTGTGAGTCAAAGCTGACTCAACAGCATTTGTCAGTGTCACCCGTACACATGCGCACACTGTGGGTCAGTCAGAGTGTATTAGAGGGCCTTTGTTAGATGCGGCATTGTGTACTAAACAGCAGTGCTGTGAACGAGCACCATCTCGGAGCAGTAATAGGCTGTCCTGCACTAGAGGGACCTGCAGGTGACCGCAGAGCCCACTCACCTGTACAGTGACCACCACAGAGCAGCTCAGAACCCAGACCCACACAGCACTCCTGTTCCTGTCCTCACACTGCACTGCTTTCCACTCTCCCGACACTGCACTTCTGTCTCTGTTCCTACACTGCACTGCTGTCCGTCCCCACACTGCACTGCTGTCCCTGTCCCCACAATGCCCTACTGTCCCTGTCCTCACACTGCACTGTTGTCCCTGTCCCCGCACTGTACTACGGTCCCTACACTGCACTGCTGTCCCCGTCCTCACACTGCACTGCTGTCCCCGTCCTCACACTGCACTGCTCTCCCCGTTCCCACACTGCACTGCTGTCCCCATCCTCACACTGCACTGCTGTCCCCGTCCTCACACTGCACTGCTGTCCCCGTCCTCACACTGCACTGCTGTCCCAGTCCCCACACTGCACTGCTGTCCCTGTCCCCACAATGCCCTACTGTCCACTCTCCTCACACTGCACTGCTGTCTACTCTCCTCACACTGCACTGCCGTTCCCGTAACCACACTGCACTGCTGTCCCTGTCCCCACAATGCCCTACTGTCCCTGTCCTCACACTGCACTGCTGTCCCCGTCCCCACACGACACTCTAGTTCCTGTCCCCACACTGCACTGCTTTCCTTCCCATACCACTGTGCAGTGTGTGTAGAGAGGATAGCAGTGATGTCGGCCATCACTATTGGATGGCCCCACCATTGGAGTCAGGATGCTGCTTGGAGGTCGAACCTGGTGTGAAGCAGGGGTGAGGTGGCCAGACATGAGGTGTGGACCAGTGATGGCTTGGCCATGCTGACTCAGTCGCCCCAGCGGGTATGATGGGCACCATTCCAGTCCACAGTGGAATTTGTGTAGGGTCAGAGGGGTGCAGGTGAGGTTCTGACACAGGACTGGATGGCAGCAGGAGCTTCGTGGCGGGGGCCTGGCCAGTGTGGTTGGAGAGTCTCCTCACTGCCAAGTGGTTCAGTTACACAGCCCTGCATGACTGTGTTATCAGGATAAACACACCTTCTCATGCTGGAGCCTAAAGGCCTGGGCTCAGGGTCTCAGCTCTTTCTAGTCCTTCACAGATCCTGCTGTTTGTCCCTCTTCCCACTGTACACCTGTCCTTTAGTGTGCTCCTGCCCCTTGTCTGTCCCTCATATATCTGTCCTGTCCACCATCTGAAGCACCAGCTTGTTGCTGTCCTTCCCTGCATCTCTGCTGGCCCTCTGTTCTATCTCCCAGCTCCCTTGAACACTGTGCCAGATGTCCTCTCTCCCAACACTGGGGCCCAGCCTTCCAGTGAAGGAAGCATTCAGACAGGCCATGAGGAGGGATGGGGAGGGAGAGTAGGCGAGAGCACACACAATTCCTTTAAAGAACAGCTTGTTGAACGTGCGGCACAGTGAAATGCCAAAGTCTTTAGTAACCAGGAGAAAGAGAGGCTGGTGTGTGGGCACCACTAGACTTTCATGACTCCGTGCACTCTGTATCCAGCTTCAGGGCTAAGTTCCCAAGCCCATGCCCTTCTTCTACCTCAGTGGCGGTTCTCTCATGCAGAAATGATGGCAGGCCTGGGGGAGATTCAGGCCCAGGAAAGATGCAGGCCTGGTTTCCTTGCTTGGGAGGAACATCACCCATGAGACAGAGACCTGCTGTGGTAGATGAGTGTTGTTAAGTGGACTAGAACTCATGGTGACCATGTAGATCACAGATCTTGCCCCTTCTTCACCATCTCCACCCTTCGTTCCACTCCCTTCAGCGTCTTGTTGAAGATGCATTTTCTTTGACCCTCCACTTCTCCCCACACAATGTCTTTTTTCAAGGATTGGGCCTTCCTGACAATATGTTCAAAGTTCGTGAAATAGAATGTCACTATCCTTTTCTCTGAGGAGCACCTTGGTTGCAGTTCCTCCAGGACGGAATTGTTCATAGGTATCTTAAGTCTTAACCAAGCTGTTGAGCCTGTGGTAATGTCTACAAATCTGGTCCACAACTAAACAAACAAATTTCCTGCCATTGCATGAGTTCTGATTCCTAGCATCTCTGTGAGATAGGGTCAAATGGCCCTGGCGTATTTCTGAAATGGAATCTGTGTGAGAGAACGTCCTGCCACATTCTCCTTTGAAAAGCTGGTAGGTTCTAACCGCTTGGTTAGGAGCTTAGTGTAAAATCCTTGCTCAGTCTCTTGAAATCAAATCTCATTTATATAGGTTGTCCCAAACTCCAAGAATCCTACTTTAAAGAAAAAGAACTTGAGATTCTTTTGGCATAATCTGAAAGGAATACTTTTAAAAATTATTTTTTCTTGTGATTTGAGTGAAAGTTTGCAAAGCAAATTGATTTTTGATTTTCAGTTCAAGCATTCATGCACGTTTGGTCTTCAAACCTCTCAGTACTCACAATGTCATTGCACTCTACCCACCCCTCCCTGCCATCGTCACCGCCTTCAGTCCTTCTGTCCTGTCCCTTCATGTATGCTTGGGCAGAAGCTGCTCTTGTGACCTTATTCAGGAGTGAGTGCCTCCCCGGTGCTGCTGGTCACCTTAGATGTCTGCCTGTTGCTTGGATGGAAGTTGAGCCACAGGAGCGAGCCTTGTTCAAGATGAACAGGACACTAAGGGCCATCGTCTTGGGGGTCCCACCAGCCCCTCTGGGACCAGTGATGCTGGCCTTTGATTGGTATTGAGCTCTGTCCTACGCGATTCCCTGGCCACCAGCCACTGTCTTGTTCTGCTGGTCTCAGGCTTGTGGAGGCTGATGTTTAAGTGGCCCATCTTGGCACCAGCAGTCAGGAAATCAAAAAGTGTATCACGATGGGAAAGTCTGCTGTTAGGGACCTCTCTAAAGTACTCAGGAGCAACGGTGTCTCTCTGGAGACTAAGGTGTGCCTGATACAGGCCTTGGTCTTTGCAATCGCTTGTTATGCATCAGAGAGTTGGACAATGACTAGGGAGGACAGAAGGAGAGTGGATGCCTTTGAGCTGTGGTGCTGGAGAAGAGTACTGAATGTACCATGGACTGCCAGAAAAACAAACAAATTCATCTTGGAGAGGATTAAACCAAGCTACTCCTTGGAGGCAAGGATTCTGGGGCTTCGCCTGACATACTTTGGACATGTTGCCAGGAGGGACGGGTCCTTGGAGAGGGACATCATGCTTGGGAGGGTGGAGGGACAGCGCAGGAGGGGAAGACCCTCCATGAGATGGATTGATTCGGTGACTGGGGTAATCGGGATGGGTGTGTCAGAGGCAGTGCGGTTGGCGCAGGATAGAGCAGGGTTTAGGGCTGTTGTGCATAGGGTCACTATGAGTCGCAAATGACTCAACGGCACATAACAACAACAACAAAATAAATTGATTATTTATGCCATTGTTCACTTTTGACTATCACTCATATACATTGTTTTGTTCATATACATTTTGTTTTATACAAATAGTTTCTATACATGGTACTGATTTATTACTTTTATTTCCCCACCTCATCAAATCCTCATTGCATCTTACCTGTTTATTCTCCACCATCCCTTTCTAATCTCCACTTCTAATCTTTCTTTTTCATTCACAAATAGGAAAGCTGTCTTTGCATAGCCTTGCCTGGGGAGGTGCTGGATGCTGGTTGTGCCGTGGGTTTATGTGATTTTCTGCTCTGACCCCTTGGGTCCGTTGAGTTCAGGGAGTGTTCACGGCAGCCTCAGGCTCCTTCATTTGGGTCATTTTCAATGATGTGCTGTTTTTAGATGACAGTCCCTCTTTACCTGTATTTCTCTCCCCTCTGCAGGCCAGCTTCAGCAATGTCATTTTGAAGACGGGATTTGACTTTCTGGACAACTGGTAAAATGAGCTAGACAGAAGTAATAAAAATGAAACCGAGACCCCCCCCCCCCAAATGTTTTCCAGGGTGATGCAGTGGAGGAGGCTAGAAGCGCAAGCCTGGTCTTGAGCGTTTCTCTGATTGCTATACTCTTTTTTTCTTAACCGTTGGGGAATTGTTAAATACCGTCCTACCCAGATTTCCCCCTTTTTTTGGGTAAGACCAGATATATTATGCCATTTTTGATGATTTAATAAAAGCAGCTTAACATTTGGAATTTTTTAAGACTTAAGAACTCGGTCATTGTTGTAAAGAAAACGTCTTTTCTCAGCTCCGCCTTCCTCGAAGAATTTTCTCAGCCATGTCACAAGAATTGCAAACATGGTCTCCGTCTCCTTGTGTTACCCCTTTAATGGACAAGTGACTAATGACAATATTCTTGGCCGTCATGACATTGGCTGGCATCCTGGCAAGTCCCTGGAAGGCTTGGCCACGGGGAAGCTCTTCCAGATGCTCCGCCCACCCAGCTGTCCAGGATCCTCATGCTGAAGCTACTTTCTCACACTGTGTGCCACGTGCCACCCCACGCCGGCTCTTGGATCCAGATAGTTGACATGGTAGACCTCGTCTTTAACCGGCGCTAATACCCATTGAAACTGTTGATAGTTGTTTTTGGAAAAGTTGCATGTTGAAATTTTTGTATTAACTTTTCATTATTTTGTATCTAGATTTAGTGACCACTTTTCTCATTTTATACCAATTTCCTATTGAAAGTTCTTGGTTACTTCTGTGGCCTGCAGATTGTTCCCATACAGGGCGCCTACGGAAGAGGTGTGATGGCCATTGTTGCTGGACAGAAGGCTGGCTCCTGGTGAGTGGGTTCCAGCCTTCTGGTGTAAGACTGGCAGGTGAAGGGTGTCCTTCACCCCGAGGACTGACCACCCTGCTCCATGGTGGATCCTTCTCTCCCTGACCACTGCAAAAGCGGGTATCTGCCTTGCCCAGCAGCTTATCCTTGGAGACCTTGGTAGTGTCAGTCCTTAGAGTTGGACTTTGTCCACACTGTTTTTCTTGCTGCTCCCATGATCTCTGCCACGGCTGGGGAGCCAGGACTGCCAAGTGGGCTGGGTCATGCTGTGCTCTGAACAGTGGGGGTCATGGCCCTCCAGGGGGCCCTGCTGTGTTCTGGGTGTACTCCTGAGCTGCACGTGTGCAGACAGTGCTGGCAGGTCCCTGGGCCCAGCACAGCACAGCTCACACGCCTCTTCGCACCGTGCCCTCACCTGAAGCCTTAATTCCTTTGAGCTCTTGCCAGTGAGTGGTTGGTTTTAATACCAAAGTGTGTATTTTTTAAAAAGTATGTGTTTTTCCATGCCTTTTAACAGTGGTTTCCAGTTTATTTTATCTGGCTTCACAGTAAAGCAAACACCTGGCAACTACCCCCCACCGTAGGGAATGTGTCTGCCAGAGTTATGGCTTGGCTCAGTTGCGGCTGGTTCCCACCAACTGCTTTAATGCCCTTTAATGTCTCTTTTACTCGATGGTACCTAACAACAACAGCATCACTTGGACCTCAGCAAATGCAAGTTCTTTCTTTCCTATTTGAATCTGTTGTTGTTGATGTTGTTAGGTGCTGTCGAGTCAACTGTGATGCACAGTGACATTATGAATAATAGATCTGAACCTTGCCATATTCTGTCTGATACTTGAGTATAGTCAGTACACACACACACACACACACACACACACACACACACAGGAACAAACAGATTTTCTAAAGTGCAACAAGGGGAAAGGATCTTCAGATCCTAGTTTGAAGTACGTAAACAGGACACCTGCTTCCTCTAGGTTACAGCCTCAGAACTGGGATTGTGTCTGTTCTGATCACCATTCTCAGTCTCGTGGCCAACGAAGTGCTGTGTGCATCCTAGGAATTGGGACTTTTAAATCGTCATTGTTAAGTGGCTATGCATTTACACTCCCTGGACACTTTGTAGTAGCAAAGAAATATCTGTGTCCTCAGACAGGCCATGATGAACGCTCTGTCTTTTTGGGAGACGATTTCCACCTCGCCAACATTCTGGGAAGCATCAAACTCAAAGCCTCATTGCTGTCAAGTCAGAACTGATCCTCCAGTGTGTTTCCAGAGCCTGTAAATCACACAAAAGGAGATTGCCTATCCTCCCAAGGAGCAGTTGGTGGATTCGAACCACTCACCTTTGGGGTAGCAGCACAATTCCTTACCCACTCCCTTAAAGTTCTTTTCAGAATTCAAAGGGTTCAGACGATGTTCTGAGCTTCCACTGGCTTTCTACCGTCTAGGTCCAGCATACATCTGCATTTAGTAACCTCTCAAAGTTTTTACTAGTAGAGCCTACGAGGATTCAGTGTAAAGTTCAGGACTCATAAGTCGTGGAGAGAGTCAGACATTGTGTGTCTGTGTTCTGGTTGCAGAAAGAATGAAACAACAGCATATGAGGGGTGTAATGGCTGAAGGACAAGCTCCCAGGGCTCTCTGTCCCTCCGGACCTAAGGAATACTCCTCAGAACCCCAGCAAAGTCTTTCCTTTTTCTCTTGAGGGTCTCTGCTTAAGTTTGCCCAAGTGGTGGAGAAGAGATGGTCTTAACATGTTATTTTTTCATGCAATGAGAATCTATATTTGTTGGGGAGAGGGAATACACACTTCTCAGATGATACCCATACCTGGGTTTTGGATCCTGACCTGTTTTTGACCCCTGTCTTTGCACCCCAGGTCTGCTTTAAGGGGTGACTACATGCCACGGAGCTTTCCTGTGAAATAGGTAAGAAACCAGGCTCCGTCCTGCCCCTGGGCTGCCCCTGCCTGACACTGACCTGTGTTTGAACAGCTGCCACTGAAGTTGAATGTCCTGCCCTTTCTTTGATACACATTTTCAAAAACTACAGATTCTTACAACTTGTAACTTGGTTATATTTTATATTAACCTTTAATAAAACCATTTAAGATACAGTGGGTGTGTTCATTTCAGACTTCTTCTGGGCCCAGGAAATCTGTGAGGATCATGGGAGAGAAAGGATTGGTAAGAGAGTCAGTGTGATAATTTTCAGGAGGTTGTATAGTTTTGATGAAAGAGTGGCGGGGTGTAGGGCGGCTGGAGAACTGGAAGACAGAAGGGACCCATTCCAGCAGGCGCGAAGCTTCAATAAATCTTAACCAAAGATACGGCAGAGCCAAGGTTATCTCTTGTGAAGCTTTCAGATGGAGTTTGGCTGGTCTGGTGAAATCTGAG
The DNA here is from genome assembly GCF_000299155.1 of Elephantulus edwardii. Lineage (NCBI taxonomy): Eukaryota > Metazoa > Chordata > Mammalia > Macroscelidea > Macroscelididae > Elephantulus > Elephantulus edwardii. Next base: position 5,119,549 of record NW_006399896.1, on the reverse strand, counting down.
TTTCAGAGGAAACAAAATCAGGTAGGTACAAATCTGTCAAGTCCAGCTCCGTTCATTATAGTTCAGATGCTAAGTCATCCGCTGTTGATGAAGGAGAGTTTTAGGCATTTGCAAAGTAATCTCAGCAAAGTGGTGCTCTGGTTAATATACTTCTTACTTAAGCTTCTGCCCAGATACCTGGGTGAACAAGTCATTCTAGTCTTACGCATTGTAGAGTATTTATAATGATATTTCTTGGGTATCAAGAGTGGGTTATTTTAGCTGTAAATTATGGAAGGAGGTGAAATAATTCCCAAGCTACTATTTTGGGAACTTTAAAATTTGTGTACCAAAGAGAGCTGTCAAAGGGTGCTTTTGGGTGTGTCGGGTCAGCTCTGACCACAGCAACCCTGAAAACTGACCTGAACTGTGCCCTGTCCTGAGCTATCCTCACAGTCTCTGCCACGCTCAAGTTCATTGTTGTAGTCACTGTGTCATTCTCAGAGAGGGTCTTCCTTTCTCTCTGATGCTGCTCTGGTGGATTTTCAGAGGCAGTTGATCGCACGGGAGGAGATTGCTCATCCTTCTCCTGCGGAGCTGCTGGTGCCTTCGGGATTGCAGCACAGCGTCTCGCCACTGGGCCACCAGAACTCCTTGTATACTTTGGTAGTGATATTAAAAATGCTATAACAGTGGAAGCTCATTTATCAAGCCCACTAAGGACAGTGAGAGCCAGCGAGGGCTGAAAAGCAGAGCCCTGACTTGTGAAAGCCTGGCTTTGGGTGACTGGTGGTCAGAGGCTGTGCAGGAGTGGATGTGAAAGGACAGAGTCCCTTAGCTTTTGTGGTGCCAAACCCCGGGAATGAACCAGGGACAGAGTTATTTACCTTTTAGTCTGGGTGGTTAGGGTCTGAGGAAATGCTGCATGGCTGGTGATGAGGATGATGAAGACATGTGAAGGTTGACCCCACATGGATACCAGATGAGAACTGACTCTACTCTGGACAGTAGCAAGGGTGGGGTTTGCTGCCTGAACCCCTCATCTAGCACAGCTAGTGTACAGTCACCAAGCTCCTGAAGCAAACCATGACGGCTAGGATTCTTGAGTGTGGTGAGGCCCTGTTAGAACTAGTTCTACAGGCAGTGCGCTGGTCATCAGGAGGACCTGAATCCCTTACATAGGTGGGTACAGTGATGCAGAGGAAGAGGGCTCTGGTGGGGGCACTGAAGTCCAGACTGGTTCTGCAAGTCATTAACTGTTTCTACAGGCCAGACACGTAATGCCACTAGGACTTTACTTTGGGGTGGGTGGAATTCTACTCCAAAGTGCACAAGTAGGCCTCAGGGGTGCTTGGGACTCTAAGATTAAGTGCAAACACTCTAAAATTAAGTGCATTTTCTTGAGGGAAAGGCCTGTAACTAACTAGCGCTCTCTTGTTCTCTCTCTCTCTCTCTCTCTCTCTCTCTCTCTCACACACACACACACACACACACACACACACACACACACACACACACACACGAGATTCTCAAATAGGCCTTTCCTAAAGCTCACAGAAGAGCACTCAGTTCCTTGAGCCTGGGCTCTGCTTCCTGCCCTGCCCCAGGCACTGTAATGCAGCATCCTGGAAGGCTGTGCTCTCCTGAGGAATTAGACACTGATGCTCCTCTTACAAACATTTCCTTTGCTCCTGGTCCATCTTCTGGAGTCTCCTTTTCCCATGGCTGCCTTGAACTGCATCTCTGTTTCTGAGTATGACCTGGATCACTGTTGGAACCACCCTGAAGTGGCTGTGGGCTGAGCCTCAGGCCTCTTTGCTGGAGGGAGAATTGGCACTCTGAGCTCACTGTGACGTCCTCAAGGAGCTCAGGTGAAGTCTGCAGGGAACCGTGCTGCTACCCATAGGCTGCGTCTCTGGTGGTTTGAATCCACCCATGGTTCCACAGGAGAAAGATGAGAAATCCTCTCCCCTGCAGTTCATAGTCTCAAAGACATCCCCCACCCCCACCCCCCAGAGGGTCAGCCGTGAAGGGGTTCTGACTCAGTAACAAAAAGTTTTGTATTTTTAAAAATGTTTTTTATTGTGACCATGCTTTCTAGACACAAGGTGGTTGTTGTTGTTAGGTACAATTTGACAACTGTGAGTTGTTAAGTACAACCTATAGTGACCCTATGAACATCAGATTGGAACCCTGCCCTATCCTGTGCCATCTTCCCAATCTCTGATGTACACAAGCCCATTGCTGCAGTCTTCGTGTCAATTTGTCTGGTTAAAGATCTTCCTCTTTTTAGCCAACCTTCCACCTCTCCAAGCATGATGTCCTTCTCAAAGAAATAGCCTGTTTTAGTAACATACCTGAAGTATATGAGATGAAGCTTCATCCTTACCTCCAAGGATCGCTGTGGCTGCACCTTCTCTAAGACATAGTTGTTTGTTTGACAGTCTGAGGGCTATTCGGTACTCTTCTTCAACACCACAGTTCAAAGGCCTCAATTATTCTATTATCCTTAGTGTCCAGCTTTCAGACGCATAACAAGTGATTAAAAAGATCACAACCTGAGAAAATATTTTTCTGTCTACTGTCTTAAGAACAGGTTAGATTCCTCTAAGGAGAGGCAGGGTGGACCTTGGGGAGGCTTATTTGTAAGTATCCAGCTTCACCAGTTGGACTGGGTACACCCAATCTCTCATGTAAGACCCTCCTGCCTCAGCACCTCTCACCCCATGGGGAAAAAGGCTGGCCAGTTTGTGACATGGGGTCAGTCACCATGCTATGGAGATGGGCGAGGAGCTGTGCCCCATAGCTCAACCACTAGCTGGTCCCCCCCCCCCAACAAATTCCTAAGCTGTTCTGAGGAATTTCTGATGGGTTTAAAACACTCACCTCCTGGTTAAAAGTGAAGAACATAGCTTTTGATATCGCCCAGGGATGCCAACACTTATTTTTCTAAGTCAGCATCAATCTTAAAATCCCTCCTTTACATAGATGTCCTTTATCATCTCTAACCAAACACCTTCACTTAAAGCTGCTTTCCACTTTGGCTGTCCATGCATTCATCTCCACCTTGTCCTGATTCTGTGGCAATTCAACCCTCTCTCCTCCACCACTGCATGTATGAAAGTTGCTGGTAACCTTTTACTATTCAAACTGTTCATCAGTATTTCAAGGCCTCCCTGACCCCTCTTTGTAAAAATTTCTCCCCCCATTATTATAAGCCTGTCAGAGGCATCCTTTGATTCAAAGAAGTGTGGGCCAAAGTCCCCACTGACCATTCTCGGCTGTGACTCTTGGTACCTGCTTCATTCCACGCAGCCTCGGCCCCTTTTTACTGAGCCTGGAGGCCTATTCCAACTCTTTGCCTGTGACTGAAGTCAAAGCTCTTCTCTAAAGCCTAGCACTTTCCCACACCTCTAGTAGAGAAGGGCTGGGCTAGGCTGAGGAGCTACAGTTTGGTTCTGAAAGCACCAGCTGCAGTCGGACCAACTCTCACTCATGACAGCCCGATGTGTGCCAGAGACTCCATAAGATTTTCAACGGCTGACTGGAGGTAGATTGCCAGATCTTTATTCTGAGATGCCTCTGGTGGACTTCAGTTTCAGACTTTCACATTAGCAGTGAAGCACCTAAACTGTTTGTACCACGTTGTTGTTTGTTGTCATACCATTGAGTCACTTGCGACTCATAGAGACCCTATGTACAACAGCCCTAAACCCTGCTCCATCCTGTGCCAAACTTATTGTCTCCGACACACCTACCCCCGTTTCTCCATTCACTGAATCAATCCATCTCATCGAAGGTCTTCCTCTCCAAAGCTGTCCCTCCACCCTCCCAAGCATGATGTCCCTCTCCAAGGACTGGTCCCGCCTTCCAACATGCCCAAAGTATGTCAGATGAAGCTTTAGAATCCTTGCCTCCAAGGAGCAGCTTGGTTTCACCCTCTCCAGGACAAACTTGTTTGTTCTCCTAGCAGTCCATGGTATAGTCTCTTCTCCAGCACCACAGATCAAAGGCATCAAGTCTCCTATCATCCGTAGTCATTATCTAGCTTTCTGATCATATCAAGTAATTGCAAAGACTTTGGCCTGGATTAGGCACACCTTAGTCTCCAGACTGACATCATTACTCTTCAGTACTCTGGAGAGATCCCTGACAACAGACTTTTCCAATTTAATTCTACTTTTAATTTCCTGGCTGCTGGTACCAAGAGTGTTGATTATGGAGCCAAGCTACATAGTGATGGGAAAACCATAAACATTAGACTCAAGTAGACAAGAGTTAAATCCCTTTCTCCTGCAACACCTGGACCACTCATTTCCCTGTTTTCCCCTTTTCATCTTGTCTTCCTTCTGTGTGGGAGCCTCATCTTTCTGGTGTTCTCTTTTGCATTCATTTAGAAGCTTGACTGAATGGATTTCTCTAAATTGGTATCTTCCAAATTAAAATTATCAGCTCTATAATCTCATTGAGATCCATTCCTACATTTCCATTTCCTTCAGGAAATTTTCACTTGGGCATTTTCTTACTGCTTTACTGGATCCAAAATGCAATGCAATAGCTGACAGACCACACACAACCATACTGATAACAGAATACAATCAGGACAGCTTCAAAAATGCTGGCAGGCACCTCAGCCTTGAGCCTCATGGTTTTAGGCCAGTGTTACAAAATTCTTAGTCCTGCCAATTATGACACTTCAACCCGTTATCCAACAAACTTGAGCAAAAGCTCCGGTTCCAATGGTTTAGGAGTCCCAAGGTCCTTCTCATGTTTGGTTCTCCGATGTGGCTCCTATAGTCTGCTGCTCCAGTAGGCCCTCCTAGTCTGTCAGGTGCAAGAATCTCTGGCTCCAAAGGACATACTACATTCTCTTGCTTGCTCTTTTCCTGGTAGGGTAGATCCTTCCCTTCACAGACTCTTAAAGACCTAACTTGTTGCCTCTGAGTCTGTTTGACTTATAACAAACCTGTAGGACAGAGCAGCACTGCTCGGAAGGGCTTCGATGACGGAAACCTTTGTGGAAGTTGACTGCCACATCTCCCTCTCAAGAAGCAGCTGGTGGGTTTGAACCATGGCACCTGATATTCCATAACTACTTCAAACCTTCAGCTAGAATTGGTTGCTTTTCCAAGTTTGTTTGTTTTTGCCAATAGTGCCATTTTCCTCCTGCTTTCTAAGACTTACGGAACTCTGGTGATGTGGCCGGTCTGCAGGGAGTTTTACTGCTAATCCAAAGGGGTACTTCTCTGGATGTTCAAATCCACAAGCTACTCTGAGAAAGATGGATAATCTCTTCCCTTGTGACTTACAGTCTCTGAAAAGCTACTGGAGAATCAATCTTAGATTGATTTACTTACTACCTGGACCCAAGATTGTGAGGAGATAGACAAGTCATCCCTCTCTATACAGTTCTCATTCTTTTGTTTTCCCCAAGACAACATCATAGTTCCTGAGACTATGGAGAAGAAAATGAAGCCCAGGTTGTCTATTTATTATTTAGGCTTTATGTTCATTCATGAGACTATAAGGAATGTCTGGATATTTAGGATATGGAAGGAGGAGGGAACGGGAGAGAGAAACTAAAAAAATCTTTGACTTTTCTTATTCTTCCTCTTTGAGAATGGAAATTAGAACCAGTTGAATGTCCACAATAAGAAGCCTTGGCCTCCCTCCTCCTTTTACTATCTTCAGATGCAAAGGCATGAAAACTCTTGGGGAGTTCTTTACAAGAAAATGATGTTCTTTATCTTGTTGAAAGACTTATTTTTAGGTTGTGCATTTCCTTTTCCATTATTTAATAGACATTTTGTGCTTTACAGTTCCCTACTAAGTGATTTAATGTATAGTGGTGATGTATATCTACTCAATTCTAGATGGGCCTCCATAAAAGCTCTCCATTTCTTTTAGCACTATGGCTATAAAAGCACACTGTGCAATGCATGTTTATGGTTTGGCTTTCTAAAGGAAACATTTTAGTGTTTAACATAAAAGCCTCATAAAGTGAAGAGGAGGACTGAGAGGGGCATCTGTGTGGTAGAAGTTCACTACCTTCTGGATAGGATTATTGTTGGGTACCTTTGGGTCAGTTATAACTGACAGCAACGCTGTGGAGTGCAGATAAAACCTTGCCGTATCCTGCACCATCCTCACAATCTCTGCCATGCTCACAACCATTGTTGCAGTCACTGTGTCAATCTGTCCCATTGAGGGGCTCCTTCTCTTTTGCTGACTCTCTACTTTTCAAAGCATAATGTCTTTTTCCAAGGACAGACCTCTCCTGACAACATGCCCAGAGTAAGATGAATTTCATCATCTTAGCGTAAAGGGAAACACTGGTTTAACTTCTTTTTTTTTCTTTTTATTTTATTATTTTGTGTCTGTGTACCATCAAATCACATCTGACTGGTACAGGAGGAGATTATTCTTCCTTCTCCAGCAGAGCATCTGGTGGATTTGAACTGTGCACCTCTGGGATTGCAGTACACTTTCTTGCCACTAGGCCACCAGAGCTCCCCTGGTTTCACTTCTTACAACAGGTGAATGGTGAAGACGGCGAGGAGGAAATACGGAGGGGTAACTTGGACTTGAGGGATTCTGCACTTACATTTGTAATATTATATTTGTGAGAGTTTCAGAACCATGGTCTAAGATTATAGATAAATACTTGAGACATTCTGAGAGGCTTTTAATAGCCTAGATTCAATAAGGAATACTTAAGATCTTGAAAGGAGATAGCAGAATTCAATTCTGGAAAACAACTGTTTGAAGAAAACAAAAGGTGACTTGATAATATTGAACCGAGCCCAAGTGTCAGTTTATAGAAAGTAAACAAGCAGACATTCTCAAACATATCAGAATTGTAAAACAACCTTCAAAAGCCCTTTTAAAAGTCCTCACAATGTGATTCATATATTCCCCCAAATATGTACATTACTAAGTATATATCCCAAAGAAGTAAGAGCATGAACAGATACATGCACAAACGTGTTCATTGCAGCACTATTTATTATAGCAAACAGATGGAAATAACCCAAGTGTCCATTCACAGAAGGATGGAAAAAGAAACTGTAGTGCATTCTCAGAATAGAGTACTATGCAACACTGAAAAACAAAGAAGTCATGAAACATTGCCCAATAGGAATGTTTCCAGGACATTATGCTAAGTGAAAGAATTCACTCACAGAGGGACAAGTAAGACTACTGTTATAGTGAATAATAAAGGTCAACTGGCATCTCATCATTTTCTAGAACTTTAATTTTCGACTAGTGTCTTCAGTGTAGCTTGAACTTCTTCCCTCATCACCATTGACTCTTTATCATATGCTATTTCATGAAATACTTCAGTGTTGACCAATTATTTTTGGCACAATGACTGTATATTCTCCCCATCTTCCTTTACTACATTCAAGATTTCCCCCATAGCATCTCTCAGGATTGCAAATTGAAGCTTAAATTTGTTTTTCAGTTATTTTAACTTGAGAAATGCTGAGCAAGGTCTTTTTACTCTCCAACTCAAGTTCTTTGAATTTTCATTTTGCTTTTCTTTGTCTTCTTGAGCTGCTCTTTTGAAATCTCTTCTTGTCTTTTACTTTAGCATCTCTGCCCATTGTTTTGACTTCTCCAGACTCTAGTGCAATTTTCAGAGTTTTCTACATCTATTTTGGCTTTTCCTTTCTCCTCTATCTTTGTAACAATCTTTTGCTCTCTTCCTGAATGATATCTTTGATGTAACCAATGACTCATATGGGTCTTCAATCATTAGTGTTCAGTGCCTCACACCTATTCTTGAGATTATTTATGAATTCAGGTGGGATAGATCTATGGTTGTATATTGGTTCTTGTGGACTTGTTTTCATTTTCTTCAGCTTCAGTTTGAACTTGCACATGAGTAATTGATGGTATTTTCCACAGTCAGCATCTGGTGGTGTTTTGACTGCTGATCTTACACTTCTCCAGTAATTCTTTTTACAGATGTAGTCAGTCTGATTCCTATGCAATCCATCAGATAAAGTCCATGGGTGTAGTTGCCATCTGTGTTTCTTAAAGAAGGTATTTGTGATGAATAAATCATGGAATATACAAAATTCAATCATTTTATCTCCAGCCTCATTTCTGTCTCCAAGTCCGTAATTTCCAACTACTGTTTTTTCTATTTTATTTTCAACTTTTACAGTCCAGTCACCAGTTATTACTAATGCACCTTGACTGCATGTTTGGTCAATTTCAGACTGCAAAACTTGGTAAAATTCCTAAATTTTGTCCTTTTTGATGTTAGCTGTTGGTTCATATATGTCAAGAACAGCTGTTTTAACAAGTTTTCTTGTATGCCCATAAATAGTATCTTCTCAGTCACAGAATTGTAATCTCATACAGTGGGTTTTTTTTAATTTCTTTTTTAATTAATAATTTTAATGAAAGTATCCAGAGACTCTGGATTTCCATTCATTCATTGTTACACTTTTCTCCCTGCTCTCCCCCCAGTTTGCTCTTCTCTTTGAAAAGTTAAATTCTTTCATTGTTATACAATTCCTCCCCCCAAGTCCACTCCACTATATAGGCTTTGTTCTGGACTCCTATCATGACAATAATACCTAATTACATATCCCTTTTAAACAGTTCTCTCCCTCATCTGTCTCAATGCAGTATACAGAATTTATCCCATCTTTCTCAGTGTTCCCTGAACCCTGATGTCAGTACTATTTTACAACACTGACACTATGCAGTATTTGTTCTTTTGTGACTGAGATATTTCACTCAGCATAATGTCCTCTAGGGTCACCCATTTTGTATAGTATTTCATGAGTTCTTTGTTTTTCAATGCAGAGTAGTATTCCATTGTGTGAATATACCACAGCTTCTCTATCCATTTGTTTGTTGATGAGCACTTGGGTTGTTTCCAACTCTTTGCTATTGTGAACAAAACTGAAATAAACAAATGGGTACATATGCCAAGCATAATGTTCTTCTCCAAAGACTGGTCTTTCCTGACCATGTGCCTGAAGTACATGAAATGAAGCTTCAAAATCCTTACCTCCAAGGAACACCCTTGTTTCACTCTCTCCAAGGCAGATCTGTTTGTTTTCATGGCAACTCATGGAACGCTCAATATTCTTCTCCAGGTCCACAATGCAAAGGCATGGAATCTTCTTCTGTCGTCCTCATTCATGGTCTGGCTCTTAGATGCACAACAAGTAATCGAAAAGACCAGAGCTTTAAATTAATTTTGTCTAAATTTAAATGGAAGTTGTTAAAAATGACATGGAACACATGAATATGGACATGCTAGGCAAGATGAGATGGACCAGATTTGGCCATTTTGAATCAGATAACCATATGATATACTATGCAGGGAATGAAAAACTGAAGAATGGTATTGCATTCACAGTCAAAAAGTCATTTCAAGTTCTATCTTGAAATACAATGTTGTAATAGGATAATATCCATAAGCATACAAGGGAGACCTGTTAACACTGTTATTCAAATATATGCTCCTACATCTGAAGCAAAAGAGGAAGAAATTGAGATTAATTTTGCAGTCCAAAATTGACTAAATAGGAAATCAAGATGGTAATTGGTGACTGGAATACAAAAGTGGGAAACAGCGAAGAAAGGATGTAGTTGGAAAATATAGGTCAGGCAATAGAAATGAGACTGGAAATAAAATGACCAAATTTTGTTTTTACAATGATTTATTCATGCCAAATACCTTTTTGAAAGACATAGGCAGCAGCTTTACACATGGATCTCACCTGATGGGCTGGCTGCATAGGAATCAGATTGATTAGATTTGTGGAAGAAATAATTGGAGAAGTTCAAAATTGGCAGCCAAAACTAGGCTAGGGAAGGACTGTGGTCAGACCATCAATTACTCGTATGCAAGTTCAAACTGATTGCAAAGAAAATGAAAATAAGTCCACAGGAACCAAGATATGATCTTGAATAAATTCTATCTGAATGTTAAGGTAATCTTAGGCATAGATTTGAAGCATTGAACACCAATGATTTAAGACCAGATGAGTTGTGGAATGATATCAAGAATATCATCCATGAAGAAAGCAAAAGGTCATAACAAAAAGAGAAGAGAAAGAAACAATTGAAATGGATGTCAGAAGAGACTCTAAAAATTGCACTGGAGTGTCAAGAAGCCAAAACAAAAGGAAAATATGCCAAAATAAAAGAGGTGGACAGAAGGTTTCAAAGGGTAGCTCAGGAGGACAAAACAAAGTATGTTAATGGAAGGTGCAGAAATAAGAATTGGAGAATAAAAAAGGAAGAACTGGCTCTGCATTTCTCAAGCTGAGAGAACGGGAGAACAAATATAAGCCTCAAGTTGCAATATTGAAAGATGCTATGGGCAGTTTATTGAATGACCCAGAGAGCATCAGAAGGATTTGGAGGAATACACAGAATCACTGTAACAGAAAGAACTGATTGGCACTGAAAAATTTCATGAAGTACAATATGAACAGGAGCCAATGGTAATGAATGAGGGAGTAGAAGCTGCAAAGAAAGAAAGAAAGAACCCCAGGAATTGATGGGATATCAATTTACTTGAATTAGTAGATATAGCTTTGGATGCATTCACCAGTCTATGTCAGAAAATTTGGAAGACAGCTATCTGGCCAATGGATTGGAAGAGGTTCATATTTGTTTCCATTCCCAAGAAAGATGATCCAACTGAATGTGGAAAATATTCAACAATATCATTAATATCACAAGCAAGCAAAATACTGCTGAGGATAATAAAAAAAAATAGCTGGATTAGTGCATAGATAGGGAACTACTAGAAGTTTAAGCAGAATTTAGAAGAGTTTGTGGCACCAGGAATGTCATTACTGATATCAGATGGATCCTGGCTGAAAGTAAGGAATACCAGAAAAATGTCAATTTGTGCTTTATTGGCCATGTAAAGACATTTGACTGTGTGGATCATAGCAAGTTGTGGCTGACATTGAGAAGAATGGGAATCCCAGAGCACTTGATTGTGCTCATGCAGAAACTATATACATGGACTGTTGTTCAAACAGAGCAGGGGAGAACTGCATGATTTAATATTGAGAGGTAAGTACATCAAGGTTGTATTCTCTCTCCATATCTATTTAATCTATGTTGTTGTTGTTGTT
>NW_006399896.1:5056381-5107037 GCF_000299155.1 Elephantulus edwardii | reverse complement strand
CTGTTAACTGAAATATGTCAATTGGTATACCATCTATTCCTGGAGCCTTATTTTTTGCCATGTCCTTCAAAGCAGCCTTAACTTCTTCTTTCTTTTAAATTGCTTATGAAGTAATTTAATCTATATGCTGAGCAAATTACTTGAGAATCTGGACTCTGAAGAGGAATGTGACATCAGGATTAGAGGAAACCTCATCAATACCCCGCGTTATGCAGATGACATATTCCTGTTTGCTGAAAGAGAGGCAAACTTGAAACTCTTGTTACAGAAAGTGAAGGAATGGAGCCTTTGGTATGAATTGCATCGTAATGTCAAGAAAAGAAAGATTTTTGCCATTGGACCAATAGGCAACATCATGATGGATGGAGAAGAGATTGAAACTTTCAACAACTTTATCTTGTTTGAATACACAATTAACATCCTTAATATTAGCAGTCAGGAAATAAGGAGATGCATTGCACTCAGAAAATCTGCAATTAGGGACCTCTTAAAATTATTGAGGAGTGATGATATCTTATTGAGGACCAAGGTACTTCTGATTCAGACACTTAACAACAACATATAACGCCAAAGCCCTTGTTTCCATTGTTTTATTTGGATGAAGTGGCTGGAGTCTGTAAGATTGGACTCTTGTTTTGATTGAGGATCTGTGTGCATTGTTTGGTTGTTTTTATTTAAGCTCCTTGTTTAGAGTCAATAAGACCTCCTGGGGGGGCCCTTTTATTTAAAAGTTGGGTCAGAGGGATTATATTTTAATCCCTTTTTACTATATTTTGGAGGAACATTCTTCTTCTAAATCATACAGTACTCTGGCCAATTTGGTGTGATGAGGTAAACTGTGTTTGCTGTGACACTGAATCTTGTGCCATTTGGGTTTCAAACACCATAATGGAACAACTCTGCCATAACAACACCATAATGGCTACCCATTGTGGGCAGTGTTTGGTGGAGTTACCTGATTGATTCAAGTTTGGAAGTAGTAGTGGCATCCACTTCCTCAACCACATGCCTCTGGAAACTCAATGAACTTGGAGAAACAATGATATAGAAAGGCTTCAGGCCTTTTGTTTATATATTTATCTCTTGTATTTAAAAGTCAGTTTGGCTCAAGGATCTAATGTTATTTTATTTTGGAGGAAGAATCTTCTAAGTTGTATAGCACTCCTCTGTCAATTTGCTGCACCGAGGTAATCTGGGTTTGCTGTGCTACTGAACCTTGTGTCATCAGGGGTCAAATGTCATAACGGTTGCCCATGGTGGACAGTGTTTGGTGGAGCTCCCAGTTTAAGACAGGTTTGGAAGCAGAAGTGACACCCACTTCCTAAACCACAGATCACTGAAAACTCTTTGAACTTAGAGAAATGACGATAATTATACAAAGGCTTAAGGCCTTTTGTTTACAGGGTTGCTATGAGTCATACCAACTTGATGGCAATAAACAACAACAACAATAACTGGTAGTCTAGTGGCAAGAAGCCACACTGTAATCCCAAAGGCATACAGTTCCAGTCCACCAGTTGGAGAAGGATGCAGGAGAAGGAAAAGGATGGGCAACCTCCTCTCATGCGATTTTCTGCCTCTGAAAACCTGCCAGCTACGGGTGAGTTCCAACTTAATAGTATACAATAACAACTTGTGATCTTTTAAAGCCATGAGTATTTAGAAGGAAGTTGTTCACTATCTAAATATTGTGATTTCCCTAATTTTTTCCTAGACTCTAATTCAATCCCTTTGGAGCTAAAGAACAAATTTTGGATTATTTAAATATAGTATACTTTGTTTATGTTCTAGCATTATAGCCTTGAGAATGCTCCATGTGCTTTAGGAAAGAAATGTGTATTCAACATTTTTGAATAGCCAGAAAAGCCAAATCCATGGTTGTCAAGTCCTTTTGGACTTGCAGTGACCCTGGACAGAGCTGGACTGCTCTATAGGTTTCCACGGCTGTAAGTGTTTAGGGAGGCAGGCCGACCCATCTTTCTCCCAGAGTTTACACTGCTGGTCTTTCAGTGTGTAGGCAACTGAACCACCAGGTCTAAATATCAGTCGTATTGGCTTTTACTATACAATAGTTAAAGTACTCTAGATTCTTCTTGGTTTCCTGTCCACTTATGTTGTCAACTACTGACATGGAATATGGAAATCTTCAGGTACAATAGCTAAGTTATCTATTCTTCCAGTTTTACCCATTAGTTTGCTTAATAAATCTTGAGGCTGTTAAGACTTTTGAAGGGAGAGTTGGTGGCTTAATGGATAGGAAGTTATGCTCCCAGCCAAAAGGCAGGTGGTTCCAATCCACCAGCTCCTTCATAGGAGAAAGATGGGCAATATTCTCCTGTATATAAGCTACAGCTTCAGAAAACCCCTGAACTGGTCAGCTCGGCATTTTTCAAGCTGAAAGAACTGAAAAAAGGAACAGGTTACAATGGCAGTAGTGTTGCTTGTCTTGGTAGGTTTTTTTGGTTTTGTTTTTGTTTTTTTAAAACAAGGTTATTTTAAAAAACACTTCTGTTTGCATGCACTATTAATGATATCATTTGATAATTTCTACTTCCATTGTATCACATGTCTTCAGAATGGCACAAATATGGATATCTTCCTTATTGACAAGAGCATTGCTAAAAATTCAAATCAAATATGAAGGAAGTTCTGGTGGTCTAGTGGCAGGAAGCTGCGCTGTAATCCCAAAGGCATGCAGTTTGAGGTCACGGAATGCTCCATGGGAGAAAGATGGGGAATCTCCTCCCATGAGATTATTGCCTCTGATAACCCACCAGAGGTCAACTATGGGTCGGCTCCAACTCTATGGTACACAACAACACAACATGAAGAGGATGTGAAATAAGAAATTTCATTGTTGATGTTTGATAGATCTTGGTTGAAAGCAGAGAATACTAGAGAGATGTTTACCAGGTTTTATTGACTATGTGTACACATTTGACCATGCAGATCATGACAAATTATATGAATCATAACCTTGCAGAAAACAGATAATCCAGAAAACCTAATTGTGCTTATGTGGAACGTACACATAGACCAAGAGGCAGATTTTCTAACAGAAGAAGAGAGACTGTGTGGTTCAGAATTGGAAAAGTTATGCATCAGAGTCGTACTTTTTGCTATGGCTATCCAATCTCTGTGTGGAGGGGATAGTCTAAGGAACTGCACTATATGAAAAAGAATGTAGCATCTGTATGGTAGAAGACTCATTAACAATATATGCTATGTAGATGACACAACACAACTTGGGCTACTTACTATAATTATTGTTGTTGTTGTTGTTGTTGTTATGTGCTGTCGAGTTGCTTGCGACCCTATGTACAACAGCTCTAAACTCTGCTCTATCGTGTGGCAGTCTCATTGCCTCTGACATACTCATCCTGATTACCCTAGTCACTGAATCAATCCACCTCATAGAGGGCCTTCCCCTCCTGCGCCTGCCCTCCACCCTACCAAGCATGATGTCCCTCTCCAAGGATGGTCCCTCCTTACAACATGACCAAAGTATGTCAGACGAAGCCTCAGAATCCTTGCCTCCAAAGAGCAGCCCAGTTTAACCCTCTCCAGTGTGAATCTGTTCGTTCTTTTATCAGTGCATGGCACTCTCAGCACTCTTCTCCAACACCAAAGCTCAAAAGCATCAATTCTCCTTTTATCCTCCTTGGTCATTGTCCAGCTCTCTGATGCATAACAAGTGATAGAAAAGACCATGGCCTGTACCAGACGCACCTTTGTCTCCAGAGACACATTGTTGCTCTTGAGTACTTTAGAGAGAGTAGACTTTCCCATGGCAATACGTCTTTTAATTTCCTGGCTGCTGGTGCCAAGAGTGTTGATTGTGGAGCCAAGCAGACTGAAGCTGTGAACAATCTCAATCTCTTCACCATCCACCATGATGCTGTCAATTGGTCCAGTGGTGAGAATCTTTGTCTTCTTGACATTGAGCCTCAATCCATATTGAAGTCTGCAGTCCCTGACCCTCTGCAGCAAGCGTTTCAGGCCCTCCTCAGTTTCAGCAATCAGGGTTATGTCATCTGCATAACGCAGACATTTCTCCTCATAGAGTCCAGCCTCCCGGGTGATCTGTTCTGCATTCAGGTTGAAAAGGTATGGAGACAGGACACATCCCTGGCGTATGCCCTTCCCAATTTTGAACCATGCAGTGTTTCCTTGCTCTGTTCTGATGACTGCCTCTTGGTCCAAATATAGGTTTTCTCATTAGTACGATTAAATGTTCTGGGATTCCCATTCTTCTCAGAGTCAACCACAATTTGTTATGATCCACACAGTCAAACACCTTTGCATAATCAATGAAGCACAGATAGGCATTCCTCTGGTACTCCCTGCTTTCTGCAAAGATCCATCTAACATTAGCTACAATATCCCTAGATACTTACTGTAGAACAAAGAAAAAAATATTTACACACACACACACACACACACACGTAAAATCTTCAGTAAAGATGTCACTTGAGTGTTGTTGTGTACTATTGAGTCAGAATTGACCCATAGCTGACTCTCCTCCAGTGGGGTTTTAGAGGCCGTTAATCACACAGGGGATTGATCATCATTCTCCAGCAGAGCAGCTGGTGAATTCGAACCTTGTGCCTTTGGGACTGCAGCACAGCTTCTTACCACTAGGCCACTAGAGCTCCCTCACTTGAGTGGAAGGAAAACAGAAATTCTCATAAGCATGCAAATAAACAACAATGTGATAAACAGAGAAAATACAGAAGTTGTCAAGAATTCAGTTTTATTTTGGTTCACAGCCAATGTCCATAGAAGCAGAGCAGTGACTAAATCAAGTAATATATTGCATTGGGCAAATCTGCTACAAAAGATCTCTTTACCATCTTAAAAAGCAAAACCAGTCACTCTGATGACTAAAGTGTGTCTGACTTCAGCCATAATCTTTTCTAATACTAGACTGAAGTTAAGTAGATGCATTTGAATTGCTATGTTGGCAAAGAATATACCATGAACTTCCAAAAAAAACCAGACAAATCTTCCTTGGAGGAGATGTTCTAGATCAATTTTTGGAATCTCTTCTTTTTTTAATTAATTTTTAAAATTATAATTTTAATGACAGTTTATAGAAAATTTGGGTTTCCATTCATTCATTCGTTGTTGCACAATTTCCGATCCCCTCCCACTGTCTCTCCCTTCCCAAAGTCCACTTTGCAATTCACCTCTTATTCTGGACTGTTGTCATACAAATAATGCCTAGTCATATATGCCTTTTAAACAATTTTTCCCCTCATCTGTTCCAATGCAGAGTTCATTATCTATCTACTCTTTTCCTACTTTCTCCCTAACCCCACACATCAGTTCTGCTTTATAACAGTGGTGTTATGCAGTATTTGTCCTTTTGTGACTGACATATTTCACTCAGCATAACGTCCTCCAGGGTTACCTATGTTGTGTAAAATTTTATGTTTCTTGTTTTTCAGTTTTGCGTAGTATTCTATTGTGTGACTATACCTTAGATTTTTCTATTCATTCATTTGTTGATAGGCACTTGGGTTGCTTCTATCTCTTTGCTATTGTGACTAATGCAGCAATAAATATGGGTGTACATACATCTGTTTGGGTGGGAGCTCTGGTTTCATTAGGGTATATTACTAGTAGTGCAGTTACTGGGTCAAATGGTATTTCTATTTCCAACTTTTTGAGAAAGTTCCAGACCACCTTCTATTGTGGTTGCACCATTTTACAAGCCCCTACTATTGGTGAATAAGGGTTCCAATCTCTTCTGACACCCATTTTGTTTGGACAATGAATAAGGAATCTAGGATAAGAATTGATGCCTTTGAATTGTGGTGTTGGAGAAGAGTACTGAATTTCACTTGGACTACCAAAAGAAGTAACAGATACATTTTGGAGGAAGTATAATCAAGGTCCTCTTTAGAGGCAAGAATAGGTAAACTTCATCACACATACTGTGGGCATGTTGTTAGAAAGGACCAGTCCTTGGAAAAAGACATCAAGCTTGGAAAGGTGGAGGATTAGCAAAGAAGAGGGAGACCATCAATAAGACCAATGGACACAGTGACTGTAACAATGGGCTCAGATGATGAAGGTGGCAGGATTCAGATCCACTATTGATAGGCTTGCTGTGAATCATAGACTTTGGGGCACCTATCAACAACAACAATCACAAAAACAACAACAACGCCACCACCACTTTTGTATATGGATATTATGACTCAAAGGATTTTGTCATAAAGAGAACCTGAATTAGAGTGTATTAATTACCTGCTGCTGGAGGAGGAGGTGGCAATTTCTATGTTGTTCTCCTTTTATCAATAAACATTCAGAATTCTCTGCTATTTGCCCCAATAAGGAAACACACTTAAGATACAGAAGTGCTTACCCTCTCATCTCTGGCCATACACACAGATATAAAAACAATGTTCTTTAAACGTCGTTTGAATATCAAGGTTGAAACTACCTTAAAACCAGGGGCTTTGTGCAGTAGACCTTTGAATAATGATGGATAGGCAGATGAAGGAAAGGAGAAATTGGTAAGGACATTAAAATCTGTATGGAAGAGATGGTAGTGTCAGTATTGTAGAGCAGTGATTTTATGGAATCAAGAACCTAGTGAGTCCATTTCCTTCTTCTCAGATCAAAGCACGGAGAAAGGGGTTAGGGTGACAAGTGGTACACAATGGACGCAGAAGAGTTCTGGGCACAATGACTATAAAGTTGGAGATGTTTTAAGATTCACCAACAGGCAGCATGTCCACCAGGGCAGCTTCAAATGTTCATTGTCAGGTTTATGAACTAAAAATAAAAAGAGAGAAAAAGAGGATATTATTTATTACTCCTCCACTTTTCCTGCAAACACTGACAGATCTCCATTCTGTTCACGTCACAGGAGTTCTGCAATCTGCTCATTGCCTGAAAACTTGGACATCTTGTCCAAGGGAAGTTAAAATACATAATAGACAGATAAACAGATACATCTGGAACCTTTTCTGAGTGTGCTCAAGCTAACCATAAATAGTGGAAGAGTTGGGAAAGTGTGACTTCTCTCTGTTGAAGCAGTGTGACTTCTCTGAAGTACCCTGACAAGGGCACTCTCTATCACTGAGGAACTCCAGAAAAGAGCAGCAAGTTCAGGATTAGGGGATCTTCATTATATGAGGGACTCCATACTGCCCCTCATCTTCACTCACTTTCCTATCCAGTAGGGTGACTTTGGGTAACAGAATTAAGTGCAATGCATTTGTCTTTCTTCTCTCTGTCCTCCTTACTAGTCAAAACCCCACAATGTGGATGTTAACAAGTTGGTTCCATCTTGTAGCATCCTCCTGGGCACCCAAGTAGAGCTCTGCTTTAGAGCACTTTCAGTGGGTGTCCTTTCAGAAGTAGATTGTGAGAGCTTTCCTTAGAGTGCCTCTGGCTGGACTCAAACTGCCAGCCTCTCAGCAATTGGTCCAAACAGACGTGTCATAGAGAGGGTGCAGCCGAAGTGCTCTTTGGAGGCAAGAATGATGAGGCTTCTCACATACTTTGGGCATGTTGCTAGGTGGGGCTGTTCCTTGGAGAGGGACACGATCCTGGGAAGAGTGAAGAGTTGGTGAAGGAGAGAAAGACCCTTAACCAGGTTGATTGACATGGTGACTGCTGCAATGGGATCTTATGTGTCAGGAAGTATGAGGATGGTGCAGGACACAACAGGGTTCAGATCTTTTGTTCATAGGATCACTGTGGGTTGTACTCGAGTCAATGATACCTAACAACAATAACAACAACAACAAGTTAATTATTCATGCCATTCAAGGACTCTGCCTTTTACCAGCGACTGCAATTGAGGCCAACTCAGGCAGGAGACAGGTTGTGACTGTCTCTCAGGTGCAAGGGAGGATGGGAGTTAAGACTGACACTATGTAGGAACCACCAGAAAATTTTTGATAATAGGCATAGATCAATAGTAATTAATGATATAAAATACAAAACATCTGAATGATTGTATAAAATACAGTGTGCATGAATGAAACACAATGTTGATGGAAGAGTAAATAAAGCAGTGTATGTACATGAAACACAATGCATATGAAGGATTATATGCAAGCCAATAAAAATATGTAAAAACCAAAATATATAGGAGTGGCATCCACTTCCCAAACAATATGCCTCAGGAAACTCTATGAACTTTGATAAATGATGGTAGTTATAGAAATATTTCAGGTCTTTTGTTCATAGAGTCGCTATGAGTTGTGCAGACTTGATCGCAGTCAACAACATACACACACACACACACACACACACACACACACACACACACACACACACACATATATATATATATATATATATATACACACATATATATATATATATTAGGGAGCTCTGGTGGCCTAGGAGCTGCACTGCAATCTTGATAGTACACAATAACAATATTTGTGCCTGGGCCTCACTCTATGAGATTTAGATTTAGCTGGAATTTTAAAATCTTTCCAGGTGATTTTAACATGGAGCCAGAGTTGAGAATAATGCAAAGTTTAAAGTGAAGGGAGACAATGAAAGGGATTTTCCTTCTGTCCAGAAAGAGTTAACTGTAAAGGAGTAGGAGCCTTGTACCACGTAACTTGCATTGGTTGAGGTGATGGGCGAAGGATAAGGAGATCAGGAAGCCTGGCAGCTCCTTGCCCCAGGACTCATGGGTTGGAAGTTGCACTTGGCACCTGAAGCAATGGCTTGTTGTTGTTAGGTGTGGTCAAGTCGATTCCTGTTCATAGAGACCCTGTATACAACAAAAAGAAACCTTGCCTGATGCTGCACCATCTGCACAATCCCTGTGTTTACGCCCATTGTTATAGGCACTGTGTCAATCCATCTCAATGAGAATCTTTCTTCTCCTCTTCAGTAACCTTCCACCATTCCACACATGATGTTGCCTTCAAAGGACCAGCCTCTCATAACAACATGCCCAAAATATGAGTCAGAATTTCATCTCCTCTAAGGAGCACACTGGCAGCACTTCCTCCAACACAGATTTGTTTGTTCCTTTGGCAATCCATGAATATTCAGCACTCTTCTCCAACACCACAACTCAGTCATCAATTCTTCTCCTGTCATCCTTATTCATTGTCCAGCTCTCAGATGCAAAGCAAGTGATTGGGAAGATTATGACTTTAATCAGATGAACCTTAGTCTTTAACATCATTGCTCTTTAGGACTCTGGAGAGATCCTGACAGCAGACTTTCCCAGTGCTATACCTCTCCCAATCTCCTGACTGCTGGCATCAAGGATGTTGTCTATAGATTCAAGCAAGATAAAATATTTGACAATTTTAATCTTTTCTTCATCTCTCATGATGTTGCCCTTTGGTCCATTGGTGAGGATTTTTATTTTTTGATGTTGAGATATAATCCACATTGAAGATTACAGTCTTTGATCTTCTGCAACAAGTGCTTCAAGTCTTTCTTATATTCAGCAAGCAAAGTTGTATCATCTGCATAACAGATTGTTGATGAGCCTTCCTCCAATCCTGCTGTCACACTCTGGTTCATAGTCTATGAATGCTTTGCTCAGCATAAATACTAAATAGGTATGGAGAAAGGCTAAAGCCCTGATGCATACCTTTTCTGATTTTAAACCGTGTAGACTTCAGAGCTGTTGTACATAAGGTCGCTATGAGTCAGCCGCAGGGGACTAAACAGCACATAACATCAATGTTTCCTTACTCTGTTTGGACAACAGCTTCTTGGTCTAGCTATAGATTTCCTATAAGCATAATTAATTGTTCTGAAATTCCCATTCTTGTAAAGGCTAGCCATAGTTTGTTAGGATCTTCACAGTCAAATGCCTTTGCATAGTCAATAAAACACAAATAGATATTCTTCTGATATTCCCTTTCAGCCACGGTCCATATGATATCAGCAATAATATCTCTTTTAAATCCAGCTTTAACTTCTGGCAGTTCTCTGTCGATGTACTATTCTGTTTTTGGAGGATCTTCAACAATATTTTGCTTGCATGTGATATTAAGGATATTGTTTGATAATTTCCACATTCTGTTGGACCACCTTTTTGGGAATGGGAACAAACAAGTATGGATCTCTTCTAGTCAGTTGGCCAGGTAACTATCTTCCAAATTTCCTGACACAGACTGGTGACCACATCCAGAACTGGATCCGTTAACATGTCGTTTGGTGTCCCATCAATTCCTGGGGCCTTATTTCTGGCCAATGCCTTAAACACAGCTTGAAGATTTTCCTTTATCACCATTGACTCTTTCTCATATTTTGCTTCCTGAAATATTTCAGTGTCAGTCAATTCTTTATTTGTATGGTGACTCTGTGTATTCCATCTATCTTCTTTTGATGCTTTCTGGAACATTCAAAAATTTTCCCCATAGCGTCGCTGAATATTGAATATTTTTTTTCCATCTCTTTGAGTTTGAGAAATGCTGAACAAATTCTTTTTTTATTCTCCGATTCTTTGCACATTCCATTAAAACTTTGCTTTGATTTTTCAAGCTGCCCTTTTGAAATCTTCTGCTCATATCTTTATTTTTGTTTTTTTTTATTATTAAATTTTATTAGTTTTAATGAACATTTACAGGGATTTTTGGGTTTTCATTCCTTCATTGCTGCACCATTCTCTCTACCCTCCTCCCCAGTTTGTTCTTCTTCCCCGCCATCCGAATGTCTGTTTTAATTGTCCAATTGCCACAGTGCTTGTCAAAGTCAGTTCTGATTAATCTCCTTTGTCGGTGTGTCCTTTGCCTTTCCCTATCACTCCTCCCTGAGAGAGACTTCACCCTGATTCATAAGGAAAAGGGGATGGCATATTCTCTTAGCTACTTCCTGCTGAAAAGGGACGCTGTGGGTTTCAGGGTGAAGATCTTCTCTCACTACTCTAAAGGGCCCCTTTGGCAGTAGGAAACACATAGACTATTATGGAGATTGATTTTGGAATTTAGATGCACTCTTATTGATTGTGCTTGGCCGTACATGTTCATATCCTTGAAGATGTATCATGGGGGTGTTGCAACCTAGAAGACACAAATTTGACTAACAAGTTATAAGTACATGAGTCAAAAATTATGGAAAAGTAAAAGAAAGGATTCTTTCATTGTTTTACAGACCGTCCCCCAGGTCCCCTCCACCATGTAGCCCTTGCTCTAGACTCCTGTGACGACAGAAATACCTAGTTATATATCTCTTTTAAAGAGTTTTCTCCGTCCTCTGTTTCAGTGCAGTATACATTATTGAACCCATCTTACTCAGTCTCTCCCCAACCCCAAGGACAGTCCCATTCTACAACAGTGGCATCATGTAATATTTGTCCTTTTGTGACTGGGATATTTCACTCAGCATAATGTTCTCCAGAGTCAACCATTTTGAGTAATATTGCATGAGTTCCTTGGTTTTTAATGCAGCATAGTATTCCATTGTTTCTGCTCATATCTTATAGTTTGGCATCTTTTCCCTTTGTTTTGGCTTCTTGATACTTTAGTACAGATTTCAGAGTACCCCCCAACCCCCCAGTTATGAGTTTTATTAGCAAAGTAGTAGGTTATAATTCACTATCAGGAAGGACTCAGGACAGCTTCTCCTCAGCTGTGTTCAAAGGTAACTTCTCTCTGACCTTCAGCTTCTCAGTTTGGGGCCTTTTGGTGTCTGTCTTGCTCTGAGATGTGTTATAAAGCTTTTTCGTTGCATTGAGAAGTGCCAGAGGCAACCCACAACACTAGCAAGCCTCTTGCCTAAAGGAATTGAGACCATAATGCAGTCTCCTGATTGTGCTGTCTCAGCTACCATAGTTTCTCTGTCAAAGTTTCTTGCTATCTCTCACTGTCTGGTATTACAAATCTCTTTGTGTCCTCAATCTAGGAGGTTTTCAGCAACAGATATTATGGCTCCAGAGGATTGCTCCATGCCTGACTCTTCTTCCTTGGAAGTCTTGAAGTCTTCCTCTATTGCTCTGGGATTGGCTTTATTTTAAGCCTCTACACAACTTGAACTCCCTGAGTTGATTTAACTCTGACTGATAGAAACCCTGCACTGGTTCTGAGGCTATAAATGTTAGCAGAGGGAGATGGAATATGTCTCTTCCTCAGAGCAGCTGGGGATTTCAAATCACTGGGAATACACACACAACCTCAGAGTCTCTTCTGACACTCACTTTGGTCTTTTCTTTCTCCTTTGTCTGTAATGACTTTTAGCTGTTTTCATGAATGATATCTTTAATATCACCCCACAATTCATCTGGCCTTTGATCCTTAGTGTTCAATGCAGAATAAATAGAAAAAGAGATGGAGGTGGGGGTCCTTCTTGTTTTCATCCAAGGATAGTTTGAGTGTGTATACTTTTCTGTATCAAAGGAGTTCCTTCCACGTATTAAAGGTGAAGAGCGACACACATGAGAAGATTAGGCATGAGTCAACACAATAATTCACACCAAATATATGAGACAGCTATAAATAAAACTTTTGGTATAAGGTTAAGGCCTAGAATTACTAATTTCTTTGTGGAAATGATAAAACAGGCACAGAGCAGAGAGCAAGGGAGGGGAGGAGGTTCTCTGACCTCTGTTTTTGTGAATATTCAATGAAGTGTTGTCTAAACCCCAAGTTACTACTAAATTAAGAAATGGGCATTGGCATGATGAAAAGGAAAAATGCCAGAGAGATGATACAGCACACAGAGACACGTGCTGCCTGGCTTTAGCACAGTTCAGTACAGCTGGGCAGAAAAACAGAGAGAAAGAAGAAGAAAAAAATGGGGTGTAGGGAGTCATAAAGGAGACAAAAACTCTCAAAGGAAAACTTGCATTTGTATAGGAGAATATGTCATCAGCACTCCTCCGACTTAAGGTGCATAGGGAACAGTGTGCTCCTGTTAAAATGGAATCGTGACTCAAGAGTCGTGCCTGGGGTGAGAGACAGGCTCTAGTCAGTGGACTGCACTTGAATGGCAGTGTTAGCGAAGGCTTATCAAAGCCAACAGGAATGTTCCCCTTGTCCCAGCTTCTGACCCAGGCCATCCTACCACCATCACTGTTGCTGTTGTCAGCCTTTGCAACTGGTAGGAAGATTGTATTTCTTGGTTGATGAAGTTGCTGGCACACACATCACACACACACACACACACACACACACACACACACACAGGAGCGAACAAGGTATAAACTAGAAGGAAGGGCATCGATAAAAGGAAGAGAAGGACAAGAAGGCAGAGTTTGAATATTCACTGTATTCAAGGTTTTATTTAATCATTTTGTGCCTTGGATTCCAACTCTATGAAGTGGGTGTAGTATTAACTCTTAACTCAAAGGTTATTGCAATTATTAAATTACTAAATGTTTCATCCTTTTCCCCCTTTTTAAAATTTTTGTTAATTTTAATGAAAGTTTACAGAGACTTTAGATTTCCATTTATTCATTGTTGCACTTTTCTCCCTACCTACCCCTCCCCCTCACTTAGCTCTTCTCTTTGTAAAGTAAAAGAAAAATTCTTTCCTTGCTATACAATCCTTTCGTCCTCTGAAAGCATTAGCTTTCCTCATTATCAATTCCACAGGGGGATAGATGAGAGTTTTCACAAAAGTCATGCGTTCATCATACACTCATGAGTGCCCACTCAACAGGGAGTTGGCTTGGACTTACCTCGTTTATGTTGAGATGAATGACTTCTTCGTTCTTTGCACTCAGAGTCTGGAACACTCCTGGTAGGAGAGACATGGGAAAGGCATCATTGTTGAGATAACTTGAACATTTCCAGCATTATTTCCAGCCACTGTGGGGCCTCTCTGTGAAGTCTGTGAGTGAGCTCTTCCACCTCAACTCCATTCTCTGAAGTGGCAGGCTGGGCCCTCTCCAAAGGGAAGCCCTTTGAATTCTTGTGATTGCTATAAGCTTGGCAGCCTTAGGAGTGTGTGAAATGTGATACCATCTGCAATACACCACCCAGCCCAATCCCACGTCCCAAACCCCCATATATTTGAATTGTTGGCTGAAACTCCACTGAATAATATGCATTTCCTGGGCTGGTGATTCTTAAATTCACAAAGTTATCTTAGTTATCTGGTGCTGTGATGACATGTGTAACACATTGATAGACTATCTGCTACCTCTTTCTCCATTCTACTCCTATCTCTTAAACCTATGTGTTTAAACACTTCTATTCAGTGTGCTTCTTGATAGGTACTGATAAATACTTCCATTTTGTTATGCTGTTTTTTTGTGTGTGCGTGTGTGTAACTGATTTTTTTGGTTCTGCTTAATTTTCTGCATTGAGGTTTTTTTGTTTATTGATTTTATTTTTTTTCCCTTTGTTGTTGATTTATGTGGATTGAGTCTATGATTTTCCTCCTTTTTGTTTGATGAATTGTTGTTTAGGCTTATTAATTTTCTTTGTGCTTAGTCTGTTATTTTCCTTTACCTTCCTACACTTAAATCTATTTATTTCTTGAGATCATGTAGAAATTCTACAACTGTATTATTTATCCTCTTTCTGTTTTTAGGTTGTTACCATTTGAAAATTGGTATTTCTGGTTCTGCATTTTCACTTTTATAGCTTTATATTAATTCTTTGATTTATTTGCCTGGGTTGGTTTTTGTTGTCATTTTATGCTGTGACTGACTCATAGTGACCCTATGCAGAAGAGCTCCGAACCCTTCCCTATCCTGAGACAATCTCTTTGACGCACCTAACTCCATTACCCCAGTGACTGAGTCAGTCCATCCTATCCAGAGTCTTGCTCTCTTGCACTGTCCTTCCATCCTTCCAAGCATGATTTCCCTCTCCAAGGACTGGCAAATCCTGACCAAATGCCCAAAGTATGTCAGATGGAGTTTCAAAATCCTTGCCTCCAAGGAGCAGCCTGGTTTCACCCTCTCTAGGACAAACCTGTTTGTTCTCTTGGCAGTCCGTGGTGTATGCTCAATACTCTTCTCTAGCACCATAACCCAAGGGATCAATTCTTCTTCTGTTATCTTTAGTCATTGTCCAAATCTCTGATGCATAGAAAGTAATTGTGAAGATCATGGCCTGGGTCAGCAAATTGTTGGTTGATGTTGTTGGAATGTTTCTTATAAGGTTGGTCTGTTTTCACAAATTCCTTTAATGTCTGCTTTTCTTGGAATGTTCTAATTCCATCGTTGTATTTGAGAAACAGTTTTATGGAATATACGAACCTTTGTTTGACAGTTCTTTTCTTTCAGAATTTTATCTATGTCTTCCCATTATCTTCCTGCTTGCATGGTTTCTGACAAGAAATCAGACTTTATTGTTCCTTTATAAGTGACATTTCATTTTATCCCCCGACATAATTTCTGAGATTTTTTTTTTTTACTTTGTTTTTGTAGAGTTTGACTATGTTATGTCTTGATTACTTTCTTTGGGGGAGGTGTGTGTCCTGCATGGGGGTCTTTGAGCTCTTTGATAAAAAGCCTCTCATCTTTAATTTTCTGCCAAGAAATCTTCAAAAATCGTCTCTGTACTTTTTCTTGGTCTCAGAAACCCAATAGAATCTATTGATTGTATCCTAAATAACGGTTAGATTAACTTCATTTTCCCCCTGCTGTTTCCTCATACAGATATCTAAGAATTAGTCCAGTATGTTGCTGATTCTAGCCTTCATTGATTCAATTTTACTTCTCTGTCCTTACATTAAGTTATCTATTTCTGATATTGTAGTGTTAATCTACTGGTTTTCTAGGTGCTATTTTTGTATTGCTTCTAACTATATATTTTGTTCTTGTATGGTTTCCCTGAGTTACTCTAGAGGTTTTTCTGTTCTCCCCAATTTCAATATGTCTTAAATTCATTATTATCATCTCTCCTTCAGATGTCTTTTCTCCCTTTTCATTTTTTGACCACTTGCTTGAACCATCTTGTTGTTTTTTGTTTGTTTGTTTAAATAGCATTTGATGCTATCTGCTGTCTCTACTATGTTAGAGCTGCAGCTTTGTGCTGACCGTCAGTGCCTTCTCTGGAGGTCAGGGCAGGAGGTCTTTGTGGTTCTGGTCTATGTGTGACTTTGGCATTGTCTTTTGTCTATGGTTCCTCTCACTAGTGGATATGGTTAACATTCCTCTTTCTTGTGAATATGGTGGGTTACAATCATCTTGTGAGTCATCAATGGTTGAGCTTGTACATACTTCCTTATCACATCGAATGTAGGTGTTTTAGAGTTTCTTTCCTTAGTAACATATGTTGAGTGGTCCGTGGGGTTTTTCCAGGGTGCTACCAGGTAGTACATTTGCTAGAGAGCATGGCAGGTTTTCTATATAGTCACAGAGTGGCAGTTCTATCCAGGGGGCTGGGTGTGTCCTCTTCACAGACAAATTGTAAGATTCACTGCAACCCAGTGATTGTTGGGTGTCAGCAGAGAGCTATCTGCCTGTGTGTGGATGTGTTCTGTGGAGAATGCACCTGGTGATGACTAGGGATGGATGCACCTGCTGACCAGGCAGTCATTAGAAGAAGTGTGTCTGCTAGCCACTGGACTAGGGTACGAGGCACACCTGTGGTTGCTGGGTGCATTTCTGACTACAGGGTGGGAGTGAGAGACCACAATGGTTATTAGGCAGTGGACACAGGCACTGTCCCACCAGTTTCCAGTAATTGGGCTGCAGGTGTGTCCCGGCAGGTTTCTGGGCAGTTGAGTGCAATCTTGCGACATGCTACCTGTAGGTAGGTGCTCTCTCATCAGTATCCAGGCTGCACATGCTCTTACTCCAGTCACTGGGTAGTGGACATGCTCCTGCATCAAGCTGCAGGAACATTATCACCAGGCCACAGGAATGCTCTTGATGGTCACCAATCAGTGGATGTACTCCCATTACCTGCTGGATGCAAATATGCTCCTACTGGTCTCCTAATTGGGTGGGCTAGGGGCTGCTCTCTGGGCTTGGATGAGGCAGTGCTCCCATCTGGCTGTCTTAGGTCACCAGGGTCTGGCTGGTTTAAAGGCACACATGCGCATGCGTGTGTGTGTGTGTGTGTGTGTGTGTGTGTGTACATGAAAGTTAGCTGATTTGGCCTCTCTAGAAGCTTCCCTGTAGCTCTTTTATTCAGCGGGTGTTTTCTGACCAGATGGTGAGGCTCCAGTGCTGGTGAATCGACCCCTCTCCAGTTCCTGGCTCACTCTCCTCTCTGTGGCTGGCAGGATCACTGGAGCTCTTGCCTAGTTGTCCCGTATGTTTCCTTTTGAGCCTGGCATATGTCCGGTCCACTTCATTTTGAGCCTAGTTTATTTACACAGTATCTCCTCCTGTTGTGAGTTCTGTGCAGGCTGCTTTTCTATGCTCCTTACTGAAGAATGCTATCTTCTTTGACCCAAGATATTGCCTCTGGGCTGAGGTGGCTGGGAAGGTGCAGAAAGTCTGTACATCTCCACATTCATGTGTTTCTTTCTGTCTCTCCTTCCAGTTGGAGTTCAGTCTAATTCTTCATCCTTTAATTTGATTTTCAGTGTTCCGATGTTGTCACTTCTGTCTGTTTTACTTGGTTTCTTGAGATTTTTATGTTAGGAGGATATTCAGGCAAAGGATACAGGCTGGGGTTCCTTCATCATTATGAATGTTGTAGGTCTCTCCAAAGAAGCAATTGCTTGAAACATTTCTTGAAGTCTCCTATCAAACACACACCAGGGAGTGCAGGGCAGGACTGGCTACATAATTTGCTAAACTCAATTCAAAAGGAGTATCAGAGCCCTTGTTGAAATGTTACGAAGAGTTTTCAGATGGCAACAACAGACCCTTCATGCAAGCACTGGCCTGAGTGGCATCTGCAACTGGCCCCTGGTCCTGCACTTCCAGCTTCCTGGACATCTTATATTCCACTTCACTGTGACCATGGCTCTGTGAGAGCCGGACAGATATGGAAGCAAACCCCCAGCTCTAAAGACCATCCAAACATCATCTTTCCATGGTTGGGTTGGTTTGTTTTTTGTTTTGTTTTGATTTTTTTCCTGTAACAAATCTTTTTTCCGAGAACAAGGCAACTGTGTCAATGTCTAGGGCAGCTTATAAAACACACAGAGGAATTCCTGATTATATGAGCAGTAATATATCTGACCTAAAAAGAGACTTTTCCTCAGAGATGGAAATCTATCCTAGCCCTATCACTTTGCTGCAAAGGTATTGAACATAATGAATGATTTTATAAGAAATGTTCTTATAAAGTAGAAAAGAGTCAGAAACTTGGAACCAATGCTTAGCTAGCCATTTTCCAAAAATCCAAACTAACTGCTGACAAGTCAGTTTTGACTCATAGGGGTGTCTGTCTAATTTCCCAGGCTGTGAATGGCAATGGGAGGAGACTCCCCACATCTCTCCTGCAGAACTGTTGGTGGATTCAGACTACTAGAGACACACAAGCCTGTGCGTTAGCAACTCACTGCAGACTGCCACCCGAGCTTCCTGCTAATCACCCAGGCTCACTACAAGTCAAGTGGCACCATTAGGGCCCCCTGGACACTCACGGCTTGCATTCTCAAGTCGGACTAGGCAGTTGAGGAAGTCATCAAAGCCCAGTTGAAGCTCGTCATCTGCGTATCTGAGGATGATCAGCTGCAGGAGATGACTGCTCAGCTGAAAACCTGCAGAGGGATTAGACAGACCCAGGACCCATATCTGAGTTCCAAGACACTGTCCTCCCTGGGCACTCCCAGTCAGGAACAGGAGGAGGCAGTGAAGGAGGCTGAAATGTAGACCCAAGCCAGTATGTAGTGGTTGACAATGGATAGAGAAATGGAAACAGTATAAATCAGGAAACAGTATAAATCATGACTAAAGAATTCTAATTAGATGTAGAGTCTGCTGTTCACAAGCCACAGTTCAGCAAAGGTGGCACAAAATATGTGACTGGAGCCTAGAGGCCCAGGTCAAGTCCAGCGTCCACGGGCCTCTACATGCTCTGAACGCTTTGTGCTGATCCTGGTCAGAAAGCAGAGATCAGAAGAGGGTCATCTACCAATGAGTACTGCACAAGTCGGCTTGGCCAGAATGCCCCTAGTGAGAGGCCTCTGGGAGCAAACTAAATTCCCTTGGGTGCATTTTTGCAATTCCTGCCAAGCCAAAGGTGGGTGATTTTAATCTGTGGCTGTTAGGCCTGGTTTTAATAGTTTTTGGTCAAACATTCTTCTAAGTGGCATAGCTCTGGTCTGTCCATTTGCTGTTTAGAGGTAACTCGTGGTTGCTGTGATGCTAAACACTGTGACACTGATGTATCAAATGTGATAATGATTACCCACAGTGGACAGTGTTTGGTGGAGCTCCCCAATTAAAACAAGCTTGGTATGAACAGACACTTCACCAAAGAAGACATTCAGATGGCCAACAAGCACATGAAGAAATGTTCAAAGTCCCTAGCTCTAAGAGAGATGCAAATCAAAACAACTATGAGATATCATCTCACCCCAGTCAAAATAGCAAAATATAACAGAATAGCAAGCAACAAATGCTGGCAAGGATGTGGAGAAACTGGAACTCTTATTCACTGTTGGTGGGAATGTGAGATGGTGCAACCACTGTGGAAGGCAGTGTGGCGCTTTCTCAAAAAATTGCAAATAAAGATACCATTTGACCCAGCAATCCCTTTACTGGGAATATACCCCAGAGAGACCATGTCTGCCATCCAAGTAGATATATGCACACCCATGTTTATTGCAGCTTTTTTTACAATAGCAAAGAGTTGGAAGCAGCCTAAGTGCCCATCAACAAATGAATGGATAGAGAAGCTGTGGTATGTATATCCACACAATGGAATACTACAACACATAGAAAAACAAGGAACTCATGCAATATTATTCAAAATGGGTGACCCTGGAGGACATTATGCTGAGTAAAATATCTCAGTCACAAAGGGACAAATACTGCATGGTGCCACTGTTGTAGAATGGGTCTGACATCAGGGTGGGGGTGTGACAGAAAAAACTGGATAAATTATGTATATTGTATTGAAACAGATGAGGGAAAGAACAGATTAGAAGTGATATATGATTATTATGGTTAGCACAGGAATCCAGAATTAAGGTTGCATAGAGAAGTGTACTCGGGGTGGGGGGTGGGGGGAAGGGACGTGGGAATTGTATACTAATGAAGGAATTTTTTTTTTCTCTTGGAAGGGGAAGCGAGCTGGTGGGGAGGGGTGGACAGGGAGAAAAGTGCGGCAATGAATGAATGGAAATCCAAAACCTCTGTAAATGTCTATTAAAATTAATAATAATAAAAAAAGATTGCCTAATGTCAAACAACACAATGTCACCAATTGTATGATGTTTCCCCCTGGCACACCATTTTAATAACTGGTGATTTCTGCTAGAGAGAAATGCTCATGAGAGGATTTGGAACATTTTATATGCATAATAATCTTTCACACCTTCCCTCAATGCTGATTTTTAAAAATAAAGCAAAATGAAACAAACAACAAAAAATAGTTTTCAGACAAGTGATTCTGACTCAAGGCAACCTCATGTGTTGCTTAGTAGAACATTGCCTCATAGGGTTCTCAAGGCTGTGATGTTTCAGATGTAAACTTCTAGGCTTTTATTCCCAACTGCAACTTCTTGTTATGTGCCTTGGAGTTGTCTTCAACTCGTAGTGAGCCTATGTACAACAGCTCTGAACCCTGCTCTATTTCGAGCACATTTCATTGTCTCTGACACACTTATGCCCATTACCCCAGTCACTCAGTCAATCCATATCATCCAGGGTCATCTTCTCTTGCAGATTCTTAAGTTTAAGCAAATAAATAAAACGTTTCTAGTTCTGGGATCTCGATACAAGAATTGCTCTTGTAATGTTGAATAACAAAATACAGTCAATGGATGTTTGAGGTGAAGGGAATGGGAAGGATCTTTGGGGAAAAATAATGTATTCAAACTTTGTAAATAAATCAGAATAAAATAAAAAAAAAAACAAACAAACAAAAAAAAACAAGCTTGGAAGCAGGAGTGGCATCCACTTCCAAAATAGCTTGCCTCTGGAAACTCTATGAAGTAGAGAAATGATGAAAGTCACACAAGTGTTCAGGTCTTTTGTTCATAGGGTCATTATGAGTCATCTTTGACTCAATGGCACTTAACAATGACAACAACCACCACCACAACCAAAGCTGCATAGTAGTTAAAAGTGCCGGGAACAAGCATGGGCTATGAAATCTGCTCTGCCACTATCAGTGAATGAACAACCAGGGAAAATGTGAATGGTTTGAGACCCAGCTTGTGGGGCAGTACTGTGAAGTCTCCATGAAGTCTGTGATGGGCTGTGGAAGCAGATGACAAGGGACAAAAAGCACCTGGCGTGGGGTTGGGACATCAGCTACATCAGCAAACTTCTCGGGAGTCTCCTCACCTGCTACTTTGAGTGCAAGCCGCAGCTCGTAGGAAGACATGGTGCCAGACTTATCTGCATCGAACTCAAGGAACAGGTTCTATGGGGAGGAGAGCAGAGATACTGACTGAAAACACCTTCTATGACCTTCCTACCACAAATGGGCACTGACAGGCCACAGGGGTACCGATGGGGAGTGGTTGATGAGGTGACCCAAAATTGTTGATATTTTCTTTCACTTCTGGGTTTTGGATTTTGGTGTTTTTGTTTTTGTTTTCCTTTTTATTTGAGAGGATGCTCTGTGGTACCCCCTCGAGTGCCAGAATGTTATAAAAATCTCTCCTCTTTCTCTTTGATAAACACAAATCCTCCAGCCTGCAGTGTCTTAGCTTTTAAAATCCACTGCTCTAGGCTGTGGCCAGCTTCCTATGGTTAAGCCCTGGACATGGTTACGTACAATCCACTTCTTCAGCTTGTCCCAGAACACTTTGAATTCATCAAATTCTAATTTTCCGTTGCCACTCGTCTATGTCCACATGGTTAAGGAAGACATGAGTCGTGTTTCAGTCACCAAGGATCCTCAGGGGACTTGAGATCTGGGGACTTTAAAGGGAGCGGTATGATGGCCCAGGAACACCCTGCCCGGCACATTATTGCTGCTGTTAGATGCCTGAAAGTCAGTGCTGACTCTGGCAACCTCATGGCCAGTGGGACTGGAGCACTGTGACGCACAGAGTTCTCGATGGCTGACTTTTGGAAACAGATTGTCTGCCTGCGATTTCATGACCCACCTTGGGTCTGCGGGTTTTGCTCAACTGTTCAGTATCACAGCAACAAGGAAGCCTCCCCTGACAGACACGGAGTGGCTGCACATGAGGTTAGTGGGCCAAAAATCAAATCCTAGTCTCCAAGAATAAAAGAGATTCCTACCACTGCTCCCCCACTGGCATGGATGGCACAAAACCAGGTCCTCAATAAGAACTGTGATGGTTTTGATTCTTAAACCATGAGTCTCTGAAGAAGGAAAAGACCTCAAACCTCTTCAATGTCTTGGATGGTGCCTCAAAGGGGCAAGCAGGCTCTCATTGATGAGCCTCCCTCCTCCCCCTCCCCCTCACCCACCCACGGTGATTGGTTCTGTATCTCAATTCTGTCCCAGAGCGCAATTCTAGCTTCTCAAGACTTGGGGTTTCCACCAAGAAGACCACCTTACTGGTTAAGGTGATCTAGAAAAAGCTGCAGCAAAGGAAGACACTGTACACAATGCCCAGATTAACAACACTTCTGCTCAAGCATTTGGAAGGATACGTCCATTAGAGAAATGATGTTTTTGCAGGAATTCAGGCTCAGCTTCTTGAACTTGATGTCCTTTTCTGAAATCACACATGGAAATGGAATTAGATGACCTCAAAGTCAACACGTCCTAGATTCTACTTTGTTGAGGGCTTATCAATGTGGTGGGACCCTGATCCACGCTGTTGGTGGCCTGTTGGCATGACCTCCTCTGGAAGAAAAACACTGCCAATTGGGGAAATAGCCCTTAAAATGTGAATACCATTTTATTGATCTTAGTTTAAGAATCTCAAACAATCAGATAAGCACACAAAAAATTTGAAATGAAGATTGTATCACTAAGTTAGTTATAATTATCTCAAAAAATGGTAAATTGCATATGAGGAGATTGTCCCTTTTTCCCTTGTGGAGAAACTGGGGGATTCAAACCACCTATCTTTGGGTTGACAATGCCACTCCTTACCCACTAGGTCACCAGAGCTCCCTGACAAAATTGTATCTACAATTTAATGTTACTTGTGTGTGTGTGAGAGAGATGGTGGCTTATTATGGGTAGTGAGGCTCTTAGCAGTTTTTATATCTGCTCGTAGATTTTCTGCATTACTTACGAACTTCCTACAATGGACCTGTGTAATTTTTGTAATCAGGAAATGAACAATGGAAATTATACCTAAAATCACCCTGGAAAGTAGACCTGAGCTCTGAGAGGCCGGAGACGTGGTGGCGCTGAGGGACACAAAGGCAGCAAGTCTGCCCAGCGGTTCCCGGGACCAGGCAGCAACTTACTTTTTTGCAGCACAGCATTTAAAACGTATTCCAGTTCCTCTGCTGTCACCTCCATGTCCTACGGAAGTGGAGACAATGGACTTTTTTGACATTCAGCACCTTATTTTTTTAGAGTCTCTGCAGGTTCTGAGCTTCAGTGAGCTTAAGGGTTGAGCTGGTCCTCAGTATCACCTTTGTGTAACTGTGGACATGAAGTCAACCAACTCCTGGAAGAAGAAGCACCTGATAGACTGTTAGATGCTTCTTACAGGAGAGAAAGTCTGGAAACATGTTTATAGTTCCATGCAAGAGTGGGTTATCCAATAAGCAAGGGAAACCTGTATTTACCTCGCACTGGATAGGCTATCCTCTTCCTTCTATTGTTGTTGCTGTTAGGTGCTGTTGGATCTAGTACAACTCATAACAACCGTAGGAATGATAGATCTGAACCCTGTCCTTTCCTGTACTGTCCTCATAATCTCTCACACACTTGAGTCCATTGCTGCTGTCACTGGGTCAATCCATCTAACTGCGGGTTTTCTTCCTGACATTTCACCTTTATGACACCCCTTTCCAAAGAATAATTTCTCTTAAAAACATGTCCAAAGTATGTTGTTGTTAAGTGTCATCGAGTTGACTCATAGTGACCCTCAGAACAGCAGATCTGAACTCTGTCCTATTCTGCACCATCCTTCTCATCTTTGACATATTTGACTCCATTGTTGCAGACACTGTGACAATGTAAGATCCTTTCATTGAGGATCTTCATCTTCTTCGCTGACCCTCTACTTTTCCAAATATGATGTCTCTTTCTGAGAAATAGCCTCTTCTAACACGTCCAAAATGTGTGAGAAGAAGCTTCACCATCTTTGCCTACAAGAAACATTCTGATTGTATTTTCTCTAAGACATAGCTGAAGTCCATTGACATATTGGAAGTCCATGGGCTATTCAGCAGTCTTCAACATCACAACTCAAACGCATCAATCCTTCTCCTGACATCCTTATTTATTGTCTAGCTCTCGGATGAATAGCAGGTGCTTGGAAAGACTGTGGCCTGAGTCAGATCCACCTTAGTCTTTAAACTGATATCATTGCTCTTTAGGACTTTGGAGAGATCCCTGAAGCAGACTATCCCTATGCTAAAAATCTCCTGATCTACTGACTGCTGGTACTAAGGGTATTGCTGTAACTCCGAGTAAGATGAAATCATTGACAATTTCAATCTCTCCATCTATCTAGTGATCCAGTGGTGAGGATGTTTCTTGTCTTGAAATTGAGATGTAATCCATGTTGAAGGCTATAGTGCTTGTATGTTGTTGTGTACCATAGAGTCATAATTGACCCATACCTGACCATTGCATGGGAGGAGATTGACCATCTTTTTCCCGTGGAGAAGCTGGTGGCCTCAAACCATGTGCCTTCATGATTGCAGTGCAACTCCTTGCCACTAGGTCACAAGAGCTCCCTACCCAAGCTCCATATTGAAGGCTGCAGTGCTTGTATTTTATTTTTGTTGTTGTTATGTGCCATCGAGTCGCCTGCGACTCACAGCAACTCTATGTATATTAGCTCTGAAGCAGCCCTATCCTGAGCCAATCTCATCATCTCTGAAGACCTAAACCCATTATTCCAGTCCTTGAGTCAGTCCATCTCTTCCTGGGTATTCCTCTCCTGTGCTGTCCCTTCACTGTTCCAAGCATGATATCCCTCTCCAAGGACTGGGCCCTCCTGACCACATGCCCAAAGTATGTGAGACAGAGCCTCAAAATCCTTACCTCCAGGGGGCATCCTGGCTTCATCCTCTCTAGGATAGACTTGTTTGTTCTACTGGCAGTCCATATATATTCAATATTGTTCTCCAGCACCACAATTCAAAGGCGTACACCAATCCTTCTTCTGTCATCCTTAATTATTGTCCAGCTCTCGGATGCATAGCAAGTAATTGCAAAGACCATGGCCTGGATCAGACACACCTTAGTCTCCAGAGTGACATCATTGCTCTTCAGTACTCTAGAGAGGTCCCTGACAGCAGATCTCCCCAATGCAATTCATCTTTTATTTCCTGACTGCTGGTGCCAAGAGTGTTGATTGTGGAACCAAGCAAGCTGAAGTTATCAACAATCGCAATCACTTCTCTGTCCATCATGAAGCTGTCAATAGGCCTAGTGGTGAGAATCTTTGTATTCTTGACAATGAGGTGCAATCTATATTGAAGACTACAGTCCTTGGCCTTCTGCAGCAAATGTCTCATGTCCTTCTCAGTTTCAGTAAGCAAGGTTGTGTCATCTTTATAACACAGGTTCTAACCTGGTGCCACATTCCTCCTCATAAAGTCCAGCCTCCTAAATGATCTGTTCTTCATATAGATAGAAAAGGTATGGAGGTAGAATGTATCCCTGATGCACACCATGCAGTATTTCCCTACTCTGTTCTGACTACTGCTTCCTGGTCCAAGCATAGGTTTCACATGAGTACAACCATGTGTTCTGGGATCCCCACTCTTCACAAGGTTACCACAATTTGTTGTGATCCACACAGTCAAATGTCTTTGCATAGTCAATGAAACAGATAAACATTCTTCTCATACTCTGTTTTCATCCAAGATCTATCTAACATCGGCTATGATGTCCCGAATGCCATGACCTCTTCTAAACTTAGCCTGCATATCTGGCAATTCTCTGTTGATATACTGTTCTAGTAATTTCTGGACAATTTTTAATAAGTATCTTGCTTACATGTGATATTAGTGATGTCATTCAATAATTCTCTACACTCTATTGGTCTCCTTTTTTTTTGGAATGGGAATGGATACAGATTTCTTCCAATCAGTTGGCCAGGTAGTTATCCTCCAGATATCTTGGCAGAAGCTAGTGAGCACATCAGGACAGCATCTGTTTGCTGAAATATGTCAATTGGTATTCCATCAATTCCTGGGGACTTGTTTAGGGAAAAAAAAATTTCTTCAGAGCAGCTCAAAATTTCTCTGTCATCACCATGGGCTCTTGATCATGAAATTCTGCTGTGTCAGCCAACTTTTTTTGGTATAGTGCCTCTGTGTACTGCTTCCATCTTCTTTTGTTGTTTCCTGGGTCATTTAATATTCTGCCTTCAGCACCCTTAAGTATTGCAACTCAAGGCTTGAATTTGTTCTTAGGGACAGCAAATTTGAAAAAGTACTTTGATCCTATAGGAAGGTGCTGTAAGCTTGGGAATGGGACAGATACTAGACATGACAGGAAGCAGAATCATTGATTTAGTGAAAAGAAAAAAACCCAACAAAATTGTTTACTAATTACTAGTAAGTAAGTCCAAGTTGAGCTGGACAGTGATTAAGGATTACAAAAGAAAAATTGATGCCTTTGAGCTGTGGTGTTGGAGAAGAGTACTGAATATCCCATGGATTGACAAAAGAACAAACAGGTATGTCTTGGAGAAGGTGCAGCCAGAATGCTCCTTGGAGGCAAAGATGATGAAACTTCATCTTACATTCTTTGGCTATATAGTGGGGGAGGTTATTCCTTGGAGAGGAACATGATTCCTGGAAAGGTTGAGGGCCAGCAAAGGAGATGAAGGCTCTCATCCAGATGGATTGCCACTGTGATCACACCAATGGGCATGAGTGTGTCCGAGATTGTGGGCTTGACACAAGATAGGACAGGGTTAACATCTGTTGTATGCTGGGTCTCTGTAGGTTGTACTTGATGGCACCCCACAAGAGTAACAAGCCCCAGTAAGTGGTTTCCAACTGCTAACTCCAAGGGAGTAGAGGGAGTAGAATGTCTGGGAGGGAAGCTTCTAGCACAGACCCCCCAGGATGCTGAGCAACAGGGAGGGTGAGGAGACTCATTTTCCTTTGTTGTCTCCTGTGGCTGGCTCTGGGCTGCCTTCGTCAGGTCCTTCCTCAGGGCTACCAGAGCTGGGGCACTCCTTTAGTGTGGACATAAATACACTGTGCCAGGTGAGCCCTTCCCAAAGTGCTTGCCATTCAATAGAGGCCTCCCTGAGCAACACCCCCTTCACACAGATCAGGTGGGTGTACTGCCCTGATGGCAGAATTCAAGCTGGTGGCCTCATGAAAGCTTTCACCAGCCTTCAACGGAAAGTTTCTGGGCACATGTTGTGCTTCTTTGGTTTTTGTTACCCAATAATAGGAGCAGAATGGCATTAGAAACCTCTTTGTATGGTTATTTTTGGGGAGTCTCTCAAATGAAAAAAATTGTTCTTTGCAACCAGACCCTGAGTCGAGAAGACAACACAGCCTTTGGTACATTCATTTTGGGAAAAGCAGGCCCCTCGGATCTGGTTAGAAATGAAGGTGGGTGGGCTGGGAGAACGCAGGAGAGAGAGGGGCTGTGTGCTGTGTGCTCATACCTCGCCTGCAATGCGCTCAAACAGGGCTCGGAACTGTCGTTCATCCTCAGTCTCCTGGCTAGGTGAGGTTGGCTTTGGAGGCTAAAATACAATCAAAGTAATGTGCATAGAATACAAACTTGCCAAAAAATAGAAGGAAAGAGGAGAAGATTGCACTGGGTGAACAGTGTCTCCAGGTGAGAAACAACTGGGTCCCCATTCCCTTCCCACCTCTGTGGTAGCCTTTACCTGGAGCTTCCTGCTGGGCCAGCTCTGCAGTGTGGGGCAGTCTACAAGGACCATGTCTGACTCACTGATCCTCTCTCACCTTAGAGATGGGAAGGCTAAAAGGAGCCTGGCCTGACCCTGAGGCCAAGCTGGAACCATGGCCACAGATCCTTCATGGCTCCCTGTGCTTTCTCTGTGCTGACAGACACTACTCTTGGTTAGAAAGAATCACTTGTTTAACTGTTTTAGCAGTGGAAAGGAGTCCTAGTGGCATAATGAATTTTGTGTTGTGCTGCTAACCCAAAGTCTGGTAGTTTGATTCTACCATCCATTTGGTGGGAGAAAAATGGACACTTTCCTTCCGTAAAGATTTATTAGCTTTGGAAATCTGATAGAGGTTGCTATGAGTCTGATTAGACTTGAGGGTGGTGGATTCGCTTTGGTTTATGGTAAAATCTTGGAGGGTAAGAATTTGTGTTTTGTGCATAAGAAGAGCTCGCTCAGAAATGCATGTTTGCTTTGGCCCACGAATAAAGTGTAACCCAGAGAGGGCAGCAAACACCCTCCTAAGACTCTAACTGCACCTTAGTGCCTCTTAAAAATGTTAAAGCCATTTTGACTGGTATAAAATCTCTCTCTGTGTGTCACCAACACACACCCAAACCCCCCACCTCCACCCCTCCATGGACCATAGGGGAACAGGAGTGCTTTCCTTTTGGTTCACAGTAAAAGAATCTACCTATATCTCTTGTTTTCCTTATATGAATTGTTTTTCCTAAATAAAATACATCTTGAAGATATTTTACTCCCTTCAGAAGCAGCAGGGATAGAGGGAATTAGTGATACAGAGTCACACAGAGCAACTTTATACCACATAGCTATCTTGTTTTCACCCCAGACCCTGCATGATACAGTGTTAAAGGCATAAGTATTGTTCTCCAGAACACTATTGTTGGAATTATAGATTTCCCTGACAACACATAGTCACTTCCTGAACTTTCAATAACACTGGTTTTCTATGACTTTCAATGACACTGGTTACAAATAAAGCTTCCAAGACCATCTGTTGATTCCCATCCTGACAGTAATTCGAGAAGACTTACCTCAGGAAGTTTAATGTCTACATGTCCATCCATATCCCTGTGGGGGCAGAAAGTACATGGACTCAATTGTGGGCTGACTTTCTGATTGAAGCCTGCAAAGTGAAAGGACCTGGATATTCTGGGAGTTTCTTATCCACAGAGCCGCCTCCTTCAGGATCATTTGCATTTCAAAGGGCTTTAGATCTGACCACTGACCTTGTTCAGATGCTGAGACCATGGGGGAGGCTCATGTGGCCATCAAACAAAGGGCCTTTGAAAATTCTAGACTTCCAGGAGAGGAGTCAAGCAAGCAGTCGCCCCCTAGTCCCTGATGTTGTATTTTAGAGCTACCAGCACCCATGAGTAGAGCTGTTTCATTGCATACACGCTCATTCCCTTAAACTCTGCAACTCTACAGCAGTACATATTCTTTAGAGATGATTTGTTGTTGTTGTTGTTGTTGTGGGATGTTGTAGTGATCTTATTAATAAAAGCTCTGAACTCTGCCCTATCTTGAGCGAGTCTCTAGCACAGCTGCCCCCATTGCCACAATCACTGTTTCAGTCCATCTAACCAGAAGTCTTTCTTGCCTACGTTGACCCTCCATCCTTCCAAACATATTGTCCTTCTCCAAGAACTGATCACTCATGACAACATGCCCCAAATAGGTGAGATGGAGTTTCAAAATTCATGTCTGTAAGGAGCAATGTGGTATCACCCTTCCTAGGATAGACCTCTTTATTCTCTCGGCAGTCCATGGTATGTTCAATACTCTCCTCCAGTGCCACAACTCAAAGACATCAACTCTTCTGTCTTTAGTCATTGTTCTGATGCATAGCAAGTAATTGTGAAGATCACGATCTGAATCAGGCACACCTTAGTCTCTAGACTTACACTGTTGCTCTTCAGCATTCTGAAGAAGTCCCTGAAAGCAGCCTTTCCCAATGCAATTTGTCTTTTGATGTCCTGATTGCTAGTGTCAAGAGTGTTGATTGTAGATCTGACCAAGCTGTAATTGTTAACAACCTCAATCTGTTCTCCATTTATCCCGGTGCTGCCAATTGGCCCAATGATGAAAATCTTTGTTTTCTTGATGTTGAGCTTCATTCCATATTGAATAGTGTGGTCCTTGACCTTCTGCAGCAAATGCTTCAGGTCCTCCTCAGTTTGGGTAAGCAAGGTTGTGCCATCTACATACCACAAATTGTTGATGAATCTTCCTTCAATCCTGGTGCTCTATTCCTCCTCATAAAGTTCAGCCTCTTGAATGATCTACATGTAGATTGAAAAGGTGCGGAGAAAGGACGTATTCCTGTCACACTCCTTTCTTGACTTTGACCCATGCAGGTTTCCTTGTTCTATTCTGATAACTACCTACTGGTCTAAGTATAGGTTTTACAAGAGCACTATCAAGTATTCTGGGATTCCCATTCTTTTCAAAGTTACGCACAATTTGTTGTGATCCGCACAGTCAAATGCCTATGCGTAGTCAATAAAATGCAAATAAGACAGTGTTCTGGTACTTTTTGCTTTCAGCTAAAATCCATCTGACACTGGCAATTTATCACTAGTGCCACAGCTTCTTCTAAACCCAGCTTGTATTTCTGGCAGTTTTCTGTTGATGTGCTGTTCCAGTTGTTTTCGAATAATCTTCCACAAGATTTTGCTTGCATGTGATTTTAGTGATATAGTTTGATAATTTCCAAATTCTGTTGTATCACATTTTTTGGAATGGGAATAAATATGGATATCTTCTAGTTAGTTGCCCAAATAGCTGTCCTCCAGATTTCTGGCCACAACCTTGCGAGCACATCGTTTGTTGGAATATGCCAATTGGTATTCCATCAATCCCTGGGGATTTATTTTTTTCCAATTCCTCCAGAGCTTGTACTTGCTCCTTCATCACCACTGCCTCTTGAGTAGGTGTTCTTTTTGGTATGGTACAGTGACTCTATATACTCCTTCCACCTTCTTTAGATTCTTCCTGGATCATTGAATATTCTGTCCATTGCATCCATAATTATTCCAACTTGAGGCTTTTTTTGTTCTTCAATTCCCTCAGCTTAAGAATTGCTGAGTGAGTTCATTCCTCTTGATTTTCTGATTCTAGCTTTTGCACATTTTATTATCATACTTTGTTTTGTCTTCCGCATCTTTGAAATCATTAATCCTATCATCAAAGTTTAATCATTCATGGGAGATTTTAAGATGGCTATAGAGCAAGATGAGTCTGCATAAAAAAAAATTATGCAAAGGGAAAACCACCTCTGAAAGCAGCATCCTTTATCTGCTTGCCCCTTTCCCATAGAGGTGCATCCTTGATTGCACTGGGAGAGGGCACACTTGTATGTGTGTGTGCTTATGTTTGAGGCAAAGAAAGAAAATGTTTCTTTTTGTTGTCCGCATAAGTAAGGGAACATGTGGGACATGGGTGGCAGTGACAGGAGAGGAGGAACAGGCTTTAGCTTTGGTTAAAACAAAAATCTTTCCGAAATCTTCCGTCTTAGCGTTCAAAGCCTAAATCCCTCCTAGAGAAAACCTGTTGTTGTATGTGCCATAGCTGACCCTCCACCCGCTTGTGGATCTTCAGAGGCTATAAACTGCACAGGAGGAGATTGGCCATCCTTCTCCTGTGGAGCAGCTGGAGGATTTGAAGTGTGTGCCTCTGGGTTGACAACACAACTCCTTAACCACGAGGCCACGAGAGTTCCCTAGAGAAAGATGAATAAACACTCAAAAAGAATAGAAATAAAAATGGATTCAGATATAATCTCATCCTGCTTTCCAGCTGGTTTTTACTGTGGTGGCTTGCATGTTGCCGTGGTCTTGGTAGCTATGCCACTGATATTTCAAGTACCAGCTGTTTCACCCATGATTTTCAGGTTTCAGCAGAGCTTTCTGACTAAGACAGTCTAGGAAGAAAGGCTTGGAGCTCTGCCTCTGCAAAGGAACCTGTGACAATCCCAAAATCACAAGAGAACATTGTCTGACATAGTGCTGGAGGAAGAGTTATCTACGTTGGAAGGCGCTCAGTACGTACAGGGGAGGCAACGGTGGACTCTGGCATATCCACCATGCAGAGAACACCGGCCTAGGACACATTTCATTCCATTCCCCACAGGACGGAAAGGAGTCAGAGCTGTCTTGATGGAAAGTAAGAAGACTGAACCAGAGTAATTCTTCCTACACCTCTCATCCACCAGTCACACATGGCACAAATATTTCAGAGTTTTCTTTCTTTTGGAACTCTCTCTTGGAAGTTAAGCTAGTGGAAGCAGTTCAATACAGGTTTCTTCTTGAGCTTAAAAGCTGGTTCTGAGGGCTCTAAGCTCACCCCTGTAGTAGGAAGGACATTATGAGGCACAGGGTAGGCACAGATATCTTCTTGTTCTTGTCATTAACAAGAGATGCTGAACAGTATGTCTCTTGTATGGTACGATTGTGTGAAACTTAGTGCTTTTATGCAAAATTAGTCCTTAGCTTTTATTAGTTTCTGGTGGAAGGTTGGAGAACAGTTCTCAAGTAGATTTAAAAAAAAAAATTATTAAGGCTTTACTGCTTCAATTTAATACAAAAGAAAGAACCAGGCCATGCTGATCATCCCAGGAAATCCAACCACACTGTAATCTGAAGTTCTCAATGGACACCATGAATCAAATTCTACCCACAAAGTGGAAGGTAAAGAAACAGCCAGCAGAGTGTTCTGACCCTTGATGCTCCTTCCCTGGAGTTTACATGCCAAATGCATAGATTTTGCCATTCTTCTTAATCCCTAGAATGTCTACATTGGGAACATAAATGAACTCCCATACCTTTATCATTTGTGGTTCTAACAGAGTAACCAATCGAGACTGGGAATAAAAATACTTTTCATGAAAGAAAGAGATAGAAAAAGAATTGGCAAAGATATTGTGAGGTAGAGCTGGGAGAAACCTGTGTACGCAAAATGGTAGGCAGACTGTCCACATTTGTTGAGATAGGAGCTGACAGAACAGGCTATATTTGAAACCACTGATAGGCACTTCACCTTATTGTTCACAAAAATATGTATCTGTAAATATGGTTACCACCCAATGTATTTTTCTCGGTCTGTTTGGGGGAGGGAGAAGTACAGATAATGAGGAAATGTACATTACATTGCAAATGGGCAAAGAAATCCTCTGAACTTGCCTCTTAGGTAGACAGTGGACAAGAGAAGAAGGTCATACCACACTGTGGTGGCTTCTTTGTGAAGGAACCATTACAAAACAGATACTTTCAAATATATTACTCACTGGGCAATGGCTTTCTTCTCAGAAAAGATTCTCAAGCAGAAATCAGCTTCCTGATGTGGTTCAAAAGTGCTTGGAATCAGGATGTATTCCCCAGGAGGAAGCTGGAATCGGTCAGAGACTTCTCTCAGGTTGATGAATGTTTTGCTTCTGGCCTGGGAGGCATGGTATCTGAAGAAGTCTTTGTTCAGATGTTCATCTTTGCCAGGGCTCTGCAGTGAAAATAAAAGACAAGAGAGGGCCACTGGTCTGAGCTTCTGGACAACTTGGGGACTAGATATTGAGCCTCAGGTGTGTAAAA
Organism: Elephantulus edwardii; assembly: GCF_000299155.1. Lineage (NCBI taxonomy): Eukaryota > Metazoa > Chordata > Mammalia > Macroscelidea > Macroscelididae > Elephantulus > Elephantulus edwardii. Next base: position 5,073,447 of record NW_006399896.1, on the reverse strand, counting down.
GAGGAGGAACAAGGGATTTAAACTCAGGTGATGAACTATGAAGAGCCTTTGACTCCCACATACTTGGTAAATGGCGTAACCAATGGTGAGGACATTGGCTCCAAATCTCTTGAGTTTCCTTCTATCTTTCTGCATCAGGGCTACAAGGAAAGTGCATTCCTCCTTCCCTTCATCCTTCTCGGTCAGGGACAACCTTATCTGTGGATTGGTCCAGAAGGTATCTGCCATTTGAAAGAGAGAAATTGTCTTTTACCTAAAAAAAAAAGTCAAATAAACCAAAAACCATGAACAACAGTCACACACACACACACACACACACACACACACACACACACACTCTCTCTCTCTCTCTCTCACTCACACACACACCATCTTCCCAAACCTGAAAAAAATTTTTTCTGTTTTTTTTTTTACTTTCCTCCTCTTAAGACCGTTCTTCACACAGTTAAAAAACATATATTCTTTTGAGATTAGATGTCTAATATTGGCTCCATCTTATTCCCTTCCACTTGGCTTTTCAAAGAAGAGTGTAGTGGGCCTGCAGCTATGTCCTCAGCATCTGTTCAGCCTCAGTTTCATGATTATGCAATTTTGGGAGAGTTAATCATTCCCGTTTCCAAAGGTGAACTCCATCTAGTCTATGTTCATCCTTTTTGCTACAGAGAATTGGAACAAAGCCAATCAGCTCATTAAGACATTGCCAATTAGAGGGAAGCTGAAGACTGTTTCATGATCTCGGTGCATGGCAATGAGGGCTCAGGTAGCCTTGATTACTGCTGATAGCCCTTTTGTGATCATATAGGTATATACTATCCTGAAGAACAACACTGAGCAGTGAATTGCAAACACATTGAGCCAGAGCCCTGATAGAACTCTACCTAAAAGCTCACCTATTTCTCTAAACCTTTCAGTTATGTAGTCCAATAAAACCTTCTTAATGATAAACTGGTATTATTTATAGCTCTTGTGGTTTAGTGATGAAGAGTTGTGCTGCCAACTCAAAGGCACATGGTTCAAATCCCCTGGCTGTCTCATGGGAGAAAGATGAGCAGTCTCCTTCTATGCAATCTGTTGTCTCTGAAAAGTCATTGAAGGTCAGCTCTCGGTTCTAACTTGACGGTATATTACATGACATAACATGGCATTACTTACAACAGTAAATAACCCAAGTGATAAAAAACAAGGGAGTTTCTCATCTCAGCAACAATAGTAAAGTTCAACAGGCCAACAAACAACAAATGCTGGTGAGGGTATGGAGAGGATGGAACTCTTATTCGCTGCTGGTGGGAATGTAAAAGGGTACAACCACTCTGGAAGGCAGATTGGTGCTTTCTTAAAAAGTTAGAAATATAATTTGACCTAACAATTCCACTACTGGGAATACACCCTAAAGAAATCAGAGCCAAGACTCAAACAGATGTATGAACACCTACGTTGATTGCTGGGTTATTCACAAGAACAAAGAGATGGAAGCAACCCAAGTGCTCATCAACAAATGAATGAACAGAAAAATTACAGTACATTCACACAATGGAATATTTTGCAGCATTGAAGAACAATGAACTTGTAAAACATTACACAGCATGGGTGACCCTGGAGGACGTTATGCTGAGTGAATTATCTTAGTTACAAAAAGACAGATAAAGCATAACACCACTGATATAAAACTGATATAAAATAGGACTGACATGAGGAGTCTGGGGGGAGAATAGGAAAAGAGTGGATAAATAATGAACACCGCAATGGAGCAGATGAGGGGAAGAATTGTCCAAAAGGAGTATATAATTAGGTATTGTATGTATTACAACAATCTGGAAAAAGCAGTGCATTGCAAAGTGGACTGGGGGAGAGAGGAGGGAGAAATAGGGAAGGGAAATGTGCAAAAATGAATGAATAAAAAAAAATAACAACAAAACAAAACAAAGGAGCTTACCTAAGCAGTTCTTATCTAACTTCCTATTACATCTCTACAACTTTCTTTGTCCAGTTCTCACAGAAATCATACTCTCTCATGCTACATTTTTGGCTTTTTCTCTGCTCCTGGTCCTGATTCTACTGTCATGGGTCCCTTTGATATCTCTGGTTGACCCTTGTGAAAGGCAGAGAGATTCAGAGTGGACTACCAACCCAGGAAATTTCGGCAGCCCCCAGCTGTGGATCCCCGAACCCAGCTTCCCTGGTGGACCGTCACCTCCCATTTGTGGATTGCATTATCTTCTAGGGAATCAGGAGTGAGGTTGCAAATCTCCACCTTGTCAAAATGAGCCTTGAAATCCTTGAATGCCATCCTGCAACCAAGCGAAGGGAAACAGCACGTGAGAGGGTGACTGTGATGACATGACCACTTCATCATCTAGCAGCTCTTCATCAAGCATCTCCTCCTGTCCTCACAGAGCTTACCTGCCAGTGTGGAGAGACAGAAGATACACACAGAGACAGGGAAACACAGTGCATGAACAGTGCTACAGGAAAAAAGAAAACACGACAAAAAGGTAGAACACAGAGGTGAAGACCTTACTGAGAAGTGAGTTGTGAGTGAAGACTCAGAGTGCAAGCAGGTAGGGGAACAGCTACCTGAGCAGATATGTCTGTGACATGCTCAGTCAACCTCAAGCAGACCAACAAGACAGACACAGAGTAGGGAGGATGTCAGCAAGAGCTAGGACGCAAAGACAGTGGTGAAATATGGTCATGTAGGGTCTCGGAGACAATCTTAAAGATTTCTGGCTCTGACTCAGGAGATGGAAAATCACTGAAACAGAGATGTGAAACAGGGAAGCAACATGGCTTTTCGACCCATTGTGTTAAGAACAGACTTCATGGGGCAAAGGTAGAAGCAGAGAGACCAGCTTGGAAGTGCATGCCATTTGTCTTGATGGAAGATGTGTGGCTCAGATCAGGCTGGTATTGGAGGGATGGTAATAGTAGTCAGTGTGTAGGCATATTCTGAAGCTATATTCCACAGGATTTGCTCATGGATTGACTGTAGGGGAGGGGAGAATGGAAGGAATCAATGAAGGATCCAAAATGCTTGATTTGAGCAACTAGAGTTGGAGAAGGTTGGTTGTGAAGTGACTGGGAGACTCGCTCGGCTGTGCAGTTCTAGCTGTACTATGCTGAAATGTCAATTTGATATTGAGTGGACAGCTGAACAGATGAGTCTGAAGTTCTGTGCAAAGAACCTGAAGATAAACATTGTCATGTAAAGATGTGAAACTAGATGATCTCAGCTACAAAGGGGATGTTGATGGCAAGAAAAGGGAGTCTAAGGATTGAGGCCCATGATATTTCAATGTTAAGAAGTTATAACTATGATGATCACCTAGGAAAGGACATTGAGAAAGAGCCTTTTATGTAGAAGGAAATGGTGAGTATTTGGCTTCCCAGGGTCCAAAGAGCCCAGTCCCAACCACATCAAAGGCAAACCAAGAAGAGAAAAGTTAGCAAAGTGAGGTGGAGGGGTGTTGATGATGGAAGCAATGTTAGAGGAATGTAGGGGAAAGTCATGGTGGAGACAAGTCATGGTGGAGACAGCAAGGATGAGAGCTACGTTCCTGATGAGAGCAGATAAATGGATTGGAGCCTGAGAGACTTTTTACCTAAGATTTGGAATAAATCACAGCACTTGTACATTAATACTAAAGCTGCAATGGAAAGGGAGCTATCTATAAACATGGAGAGGCAGGTGGGGAGACTTGCAGAAATACTTTCTGGAGTGGTGAAAGCGGAAATGTGAAGAGTGACTAGAAAGGACTGATAAGTCAGATCCTTGAAGGAGAGGCTGAATTCAGAGAGTGCTGATGAGCTTCAAACAATTCCTTGCTTGAACAATTGCAGATTTAAGTGTCAGGTGCAGTTCCTTTCCAGCCAGCAGTTGTGTCTGTGGTCAGGACAATGGATCATCAGAAGGGGCATCCTCATTGGCTGGGCCTCCCAGTGTGGACTTCCTTGTTTCCTCTGTCATACTCTGCCCTTTGCCAGATCTTCCACCAGCCAGACCCAGACAGCCCCTTGATCAGCCTCTTCCTCCTGGCCATAGTGCACAGTTCCTGCAGTAACAGCAATTCCTGAGTTTACTTTCCTCTCCCTGTTCTTGTGACCGAATCCAGATGTAATCTAGAACATCTCTCTATCCCTAGCCCTAGGTGTTTCTGTCTCTGATTTCCAGTTCACCAGTGGGTGAAGCTTTCAAGCACCCTGCATGGTTTCTGTAGGTCTTGAGAATTGGGCTTTCATGGTTCCTGAGACAAAGGTGGCTAAGAGGCCACTGAAATTCACCTACTGGAGCAGGGCCTGGGGCTTCACTGCACCTTTCATCTTAGAAGCCTTAGCTACGCCCAGTGTAATCTAAGCAGCTATGTGACATCTAGGTTAAGGCTTTCAGGAAGTAGAGCATTTACTCCAATCTCTTCCTTTTAATCTCTTCTGGCTATATATATGAAGAGCATTACATGATCCTAGGGAAAAGTGGAATTACACAATGGAAAGAACTCGAATCCCTGAATCAATGTATGGAAAAAGTCAGACACAGAATAGGAATGTTGTCCTAGAATTCTTACAATGAATGTGAGAGAAATAAACTCAATTGATCGGGCTTTTTTTTTTTTACATTCTTAGTCTATTATTTACAGCTGCTGACATTGGTACCTTGGAGAGTGGAACAAAGGTCTGAAACATGTGGGATGAGTTTAGCAGGTGAGCTGAAAAGCTACAGGAAATACTGAAACTTAGAAGTAGGTGTCCACAACTTGTGCTCTGTCATGGCAATGTATGTTGTGATTTTGCCTGTGAAAATATGGAACGTGGAAAAAATGTCTTCTGAAGTTGTGTTCTAAGGGAAAAGGAGAGGGCGGGAAGTGTATTAGCTTTCTTTATTGTTTTTAAACAAGTTGCTACAAGAAATATATTAATTAAGGCAAGAATTGGTTGCTTGGAGAGCATGAAAGAAAATTGAGCCAAAACGCCCAGAAATTTGTGGTCTTTGCAGGGTTGGAAAGATCAACTATCTTGATACTCTAGACTGTAAGAAATAAGATAGAGAAAAAGTGTTCCAAACAAAAGGCCCACTAAAAAATATCAAGTAAACAAAGACATTCTGTCCCATGGAGCAACCAGATTAGAAATTAGCACCACCCACCCATTTAGGTCCATTCTTTAAAATACTCTGCATGTAGCACCTTCAAAGCTCTTATCATCCAGAGAGACATGGTGAGAGTAGACCCAGTGAGCAGCTGAGCTACCTGTCCTCAAAGTTACCTGGATATTGGATAGGGAACAGAGGTTCTTCTCTACACTTTCTCTTTCCTGGATTGCACTAATTCCCTTGGAATTCATACAAACACAGAGATGGGGAATTCCCTGAAAACATCACTGAGGTTAAATTTCTTCCCAGCGTAAGAGGTTAATAAGGACTTGGGGACAGGTGTGTTTGAGGAAAAGAAATCAGTCATGGAGCACATAGATAGCTGTTGCTAATGGTGTAATGAAGAGAGAAACTAGCACTGTACCAGAATTCTCCATCATCCAGAGCAGTGTGACAGAGCTGCTTCCGCTCAGCTGGACCAAGGCAGTGCCACTCAGGAGAACTACAAAAGACAAAATGAGCATTTATGGGGAGAATCATGAACAGCACCCCAAACAACCCTGGTCTCAGCAAGGGGGAGCCTCTTGGCACATATGTGGTTGTTAAGCATGTAACAATCTTCTAAGTAACTATTGCCTGGACTGCAGAAATGTGCAAGGCACACAGAGACAAGTTAGCCTCTAGTCCTCAAATATGAAGGCTCTCCATCTCCAAGTCAGTTTTTCAGTGCTAAAGAAAACAATCCCAGGAAATCTTCTTGAATCATTATCATTATCACAAGAATGGGTCATCAGCAGGGCAGGGGGAAGAGCACCATTGGTTGACTGTCGGCCACCACCTTGCTCTTTGATGTCCAAGTGACTTCTTATACATATTCCACCCCAGTACTGGAGTCTGGTTACCAAAACTCTGATGAATGCATGGTGGATGACTAGATTGGTTTGTTTGAAGTGAGGACTGTTCTGACTTGGTTTAACCCATGTTCAAGATTTGCTCTGGGTTCCTCAGAGCCAGGTGGGGCTGAGGAGGACTTTTGGGAGCCTGGACAAATTAAAAGGGGCTGGGAGAAAGATATTGCAGGCCCTATTATAGATATTCTTAAATGTTCCCGAGTTCCCAGTTACAGGGTGAACCACACCTTCCACATAAAGGCGGAGATGAAAAAAAATCCATTCTTACAGGGACTATGAAACCAGAATGGGACACAAAGGAAGAAACAGATTTTTCTTTATGTACCTTCTCCTTCCTTATCAACTGCCTCATTATCTAGTATTTCTCCTTATACATTGAAGTTTCTCTGCGAGTAATGGACAGTAAGATGGAAGGCTTATAATGCTGATGGTGATGGGTGAGTTTATCCATACTTGGTTGGGACATGATTCTCAATTTGGCGGTTATACATAATGATGCAAATCAGCAGTTTCCCAATGAAGTAATTTGGAAGTTGTGTATGATACAGTTAGGTTCCATTTTTGAATAATGTTGATTTTTGAAGAATATGAGGTTATTTGGAACTTGTGACTGTTGGCATGTGCTGTCCAGTTGATGACCACGCACAGTGACCCTATGAACAACAGATCTGAACCTTGTTCTATCCTGCCCCACCCTCACCAGCTCTCGTATGCTCCAGCCCTATGGTACTATCACTGTGTCAATTCATCTTGCGAAGGGTTGTCATCTCTTTCAATGAACCTCTGTATTTCCTGCCACAATGTCTTTTTTCATAGACTGACCCCTCGTGATAACATGACCAAAGTAAGCGAGTTGAAGTTTCACCATCCTTGTTTCTAAGGAGAAGCTGGTTGCCCTTCCTCCAAGACAGATCAGTTTTTCTTCTAGCAGTCAATGACATATTCAATTCTCTTCACCAATACCACAATTAAAAGGCATTATTGTCCAACTTTTAGATACATAGGATGCAGCTGAAAATACCATAGCTTATCAGAGAGATGCAAATCAAAACAATGATGAGATGGCATCTCACCCCAGCAACAATAGCAAAGTTCAGCCTGCCAGCAAACAACAAATCCTGGTGAGGTTGAGAGAATGGACCTCTTCATCACCGCTGTGGGAATGTAAATGGTATAGTCACTATGGAAGAGGATCTGCTTTCTCAAAAAGTTGGAAAAAGAAACACCATTTGACCCAACAATTCCACTGTTAGGAATATACCCTAAAGAAACCAGAGCTACAATCAAACAGATGTTTGAGCAATAAGCACCCACTTCTATTGCTGAGTTTTTCATAATAGCCAAGAGATGGAAGCAACCCAAGTGCCCATCAACAAATGAATGGATAGAAAAACTATGGTACATTCACACAATATAATATTATGTAGCATTGAAAAACAATGAACTTGCAAAACATTACACAGCATGAAGGAGGCTTGAAAACATTATACTAAGTGGAAATTATCTCAGTTATAAAAGGACAAATGTGCATCACACCACTGTTATAAAATAGCACACATATGGCGGGGCTTGGGGAGAGAATGGGAAAAGAGTGGTATGTAATGAACACTGCCTTAGATCCGATGAGGGGAAGAACTGTCTGAAAGGAATATACGACTAGGCATTATATGTATGACAACAATCTGGGATGGGGGAGAAGAAGGAAAAGAAAATGTGCAACAATGAAAAAGACTTAAGGCATTTTTTAATTAAAAAAAAAATACCATACCTTGCATGAGGTGCTCCTTAGTCTATTACTATTATTATTTGAATGAAAGTTTACAAAGAAATTTCTTTTCCACTCATTTATTCCTATGGATTCCCCCTTCTTTATCACCTCCTTGAACTCACAAGGTATGTGCTGTTCTGAATTGCAAATTGCAATACATATAATAATCTGATTGTTCATTTCAGATTGATTTTCCCTTGACCTGTTTCAATGCAGAGTTCATTATCCATTCTTTTTCTGTTTTCCCACCACACCCTCAATAATCCCATGTTTATAATAGTGGTCTTATACAGTATTTGTCATTTTGTGACTGGGTTATTTTATCTGGCAGACAGTCCATATTGTGTAGTGTCTCCTGAGTAATACACTATATTTCAATGCTGTATAGTAGTCCACTGTATGAATGTACCTAAATTTCTCTTATTTACTTATTCATTTGTAGATGGGAACTTGGGCTGCTTCCAGCTCTTCGCTATTGTGAATAATGCTGCAGTAGCTACACCTATTTGTGTTACAGCTCTGATTTCTTTAGGGTATATTCTGAGTAGTAGAATAACTGTATCAAATGAAATTTCTATTTTCAACCTGTGGAGGAAGCACCAGGCTGCCTTCCACAGTGTCTGTACCATTTTACAAATACCATTAGCAGTGTGTGAGAATTTCAATCTCTCCTCATTCTTGGCAGCATTTGTTGTTTGCTTTCCTGTTGAATTTTGTCATTGCTATTGGGGTGATATGATACTTAATTGTTGTTTTGCTTTACATCTCTCTAATAGCTACTGATCTTGAGTATTTATTCATGTGTTTGTGGGCCATGCAAACATCTTCCTTGATGAAGAGCCTTTTCATATCTTCTGTTCATTTTGGTGGTTCCCCCCCCCCAATTCTTTTTCTTTTAATTATTGAGATTTTAATGAGTTTATAGAGAACATGGATTTTCATTCATTTATTGTTGCACATTTTCCTCATTGCCCATCCCCATCCCCCAGTTCACTTTTCTCTTTGAAAAAAATTATTTCATTATTTTACACTTTTCTCCTCCCCACACCCCACCTATCAGTGTACTTTACTATGCAGCTCTTATTCTGGACTGCTGTCATGCAAATAGTAATTGGGTTGTCTTTTTCTTGTAGAGGTGTTGGAGTATTCTATAAATTTTAGGTATGAGTCCCTTATCAATACATCATTGCCAAATATTTTTTTCTACCTGTAGGCTTTCTTTTTACTCTATTGAAGAAATTTTCTTATGCACATTAATATTTGATTTTTAGAAGGCCCCATTCATCTATTTTATCCTTTCCTGCCTATGGATTCTTGGCTATGTTTGAAAGTCTATTCATGTCATAGATAATGGCTTCTAAATTTTTCCCTATTTTTTCTTCTAATAATCCGTTTTTCGTTTTACCCTTAGGTCTCTGAGGCACATTAAGTTGTTTTTTATTATCTAGTACAAGATGTGGATCTTGTTTCTGTCTTCCGCAGGTGGATGTCCAATTTTGCCAGCACCATTTGTTTTCTCACTTAATGAATTTTGTCTTTTTGTAAAAGATCAGTTGACTGTAGGTGAATGGGTTTTCACTGGTCTATGTGTCTATTGCTGAACCAGTATTATGATATTATGATTACTATGGCTATATTGTAGATTTGGAAAGTTACAGTCTTTGATCTTCTGTATCACGTGTTTCATGTTATCCTCACTTTCAGCAAGCAAATTTGTGTCATTTGCATACTGAAGGTTATTGATTAATCTTCCTCTGATCCTGATGCCACATTTGTTCTTTGTAGATTCCAGCATCTCGAATAATTTCCTCAGCATACAGATTGAATAGGTATGGAGAGAGGATACAACCCTGATGTACACCTTTCTTAATTTTAAACTATGTAGTGTTCTCTCACTCTGCAGTCTTTTGATGTAGGTATGGGTTTAGCATGAGCACAATTAAGTGTTCTGAGACTCCCATTCTTCTCAATGTTTGTTAGGATCCACACATCAAATGACTTTGCATAGTCAATAAAGCATGAAAAGACATTCTTCTGGTTTCTTTACTTTCAGCCAGGACATCAGCAATGATATCCCTGGTACTATGACTTCTTCTAAATCCTGTTTGAACTTACAGCAATTTTTTGTCTATGTACTGTTCTAGTTGGTTTTTTTATGATATTTCAGCATTGTTTTGCTTGCATGTGATAGTAATGCTATTGTTCATTAATTTCTACATTCTGTTGGATCACCTGTTTTGGGAATGGGAACAAATATGGATCTCTTTAAGTCAATTGGCCAGCCTTCAAAGACTACAGCCATTAATACAGATTACATCTCTAAACCAAGAAACAAAAGTTCTTACTGGATTATAGATGGAGAAGAGATTTAAACTGTCGACAACTTCATCTTACTTGGATTCACAATCAACACTCTTGGTACCGGCAGTTAGGAGATCAGGAGACATGTATTGGGAAACTCTGTAGTCAGGGATCTCTCTAAATTATTGAGGAGCAATGATGTCAGTTTGAGGACTAAGGTGAGCATGATCCAGGCCATGGGATTTTCAATCACTTTCTATGCATCTGAGAGCTGGACAATGAATAAAGATAACAAAAGAAGAATTTATGCCTTTGAGCTTTGGTGTTGGAGAAGAGTACTGAACAAACATCCCATGGACTGCCAAAAGAACAAACAACTTCTTGGAGGCAAGGATGATAAAGCTTTGTCTCAGATACTTTGGGCATGTTACTAGAAGAGGCTTTTCCTTGGAGAGGGACAGCATACTTGGAAAGGTGGAGATTGATGAAAAAGACTCTCTGCCAGATGGATTTACACAGTGACTGCAGGAATGGGTTCAAGTGTGTCAGAAATTGTGAGCATGGCACAGGATAGGACAGGGTTCAGATCTCTCTCTCTCTCTCTTTAACACATCTCTCATTCCCAGAGTCACTATGAGTCATATTCAACTTGATGACACCTAACAACAACAACAACAACAATTTTGCGATCATGGAGTGTGATGTCTCCTATCTTGTTGTGTGGTTTTTTTTCTTCTTCTTCAGCTGAGTTTTGCTTATTTAGGATCTCTTTCCTTTTCAAATAGAGTTGAATATAGCCCTTTCCATCTCCTTGAAAAATGGCATCAATATCAGTATTGGAACTGCATTGGGGTGGATTGTTCTTTGTAGCATTGCCATTTTTCACAATATTAGGCTTTTCTATTCATGAACATGGTATATTCTTCCATTTATCTAAGTTTTTTTTTGGTTTCTTGTAGTAATGTTTTATAGGGTTTTTTCGTAGGTCTTTTGTGTCTCTAGTTATGTTTATCATCTTGTAGTTAGCTGTTGTGATTGGTATAGCTTTTATTTCTTTCTGTACACTATCTTTGCTACTGTAGAGAAAAAAGACTCATTTTTATATGTTGATCTTGCATTCTGCTACTTTGCTGAATTGGTCTACTAGGTCCAGTAGTTTTCTTGCTGAGCTTTGAGGATTTTAAAAAAAATATACATTATCATATTACTGCATATAGAAATAGTTTTACCTCCTCTTTGCCAATTTGGATGTCTGTTATTTCCTTTTCTTCCCTTTATTGCCCTAGTCAATACAATATTGACTAGGAGATGGGATAATGGGCATCCTCGTTTGGTCTCTGTTCCCAAGGGAAATGTATTTAATCTCTCTCTATTGAGGATGAGATTAACTATTGATTTAGTGTTTATGTTCTTAACTATGTTAGGAAATTCCTCTCTATTCCTATTTTGTTGGGTGTTCTAATCAGAAAACTGCATTGGATTTTATAAAAAACCTTTTCTCTGTTAATTGAGATGATCATGTGGTTTTTGTCTTTTGTTTTATTGATGCAGTGGATAATATTTATTGCTTTTCTTATGTTGAACAATCTTTGCATGTATGTTATGAATCCTATTTGATCATGATGATTATTCTTTTGAGTTGGAGTCTATTAGTTTAACTTTTGTTGAAGATTTTTGTGTCTATGCTCATGAGGTATATCCATCTATAGTTTGCTTTTTCATATTGTCTTTGCCTACTATTTGTATCAAGTTATGCTTACTTCACAGATTAATGTGGGAATTTTCTTTCTTTTTTATATCCTGAAATAATTTAAATAGGATTGGTGGTTACAGTTCTTCTTTGAGTGTGAGGTTGAATTCACCTGTAAAGCTGTTTGGTTTGGGGATTTTTGTTGTTGTAGTTATTAATAACTTGCTCGGGTTTTTTAAATTTTTTATTTTGTGATGGCTCTATTCAAGTGTCTTATTTTAGTCTGCATTGACTTGAGTAAGTTGTAAGTTCCTAAGACTTTGTCCATTGTCTCTACATTGCCAAACCTTTTTGGAGTTTAACTTTTCAAAAGGGACCTCTGGTGGCTTAATGATAAAAAGTTGTACTGCCAACCCAAAGGCATGTGGTTTAATCCACCATCTGCTCTGTGGGAGAAAGATAGGCAATCTCTTCCCATTGACTGACTGCTTCTGAAAACCTGCTGGAGGGTCAACTATGGGTTTGTTCCTACTTGACAGTAAACAGCAACTTTTCATAATATTCTGTTATTATTCTTTTTATTTTAATTTGTTCTGTTTTGACCGTGCCCCTATCATTTCTCTTTGAGTTATTTGTATCTTTTCTTTGTTAGGTTTGCCAATTTTACTGACATTTTCAGAAAATCAACTCTTAGTCTTGTTTTGATTATTTTATATTTTCAATTCCATTTATTTATACCATTATCTTTAAAATTTCCTTTCTTCTTGGAGTTATGAAGTTTGCTTTCTGTTCTTTTTCTGTTGGTTGGAGATGCTGGATTAAGTAATTTATTTTCGTTCTTTCTTCATTTTTGGTATGTTGTTTATTACTATGAACTGACCTCTGATGACTGTTTCTGCTATATTCCAGAGTGTTGTATTTTCATTTTCATTTGTTTCAATAAACTTTCTAGCTTAATATTTTTTATTTCTTCCACTAAAGAATGTTAGGGATTATAGAAGAAAAATTGTTATCTTTGAGCTGTGGTGCTGGAAGAAAGTAATGATTATACCACAGGCTGCAAAGAGAACAAACATGTCTAGCCTGGAGAGAGTGAAACCAGGCTGCTCCTTGGAGGCAGGCATTTTGAAGCTTCATCTGACATACTTTGGATATGTTGCCAGGAGAGATCAGTCCTTTGAGAAGGACATCATGCTTAGGAGGTGGAGAGACAGTTACAAGAGAAGAAGATCCTGCATGAGATGGATTGACTCAATCATTGGTGTAATGGGGGTAATGTGTCAGAGACTATGAGGTTGTCTTAAGATAGAGCAGGGTTCAGAGCTGTTGTACATAGGATTGCTATGAGTTGCAACTGACTCGATGGCACCTATCAAGAACCACACAACAACAATGCCTTCAATTCAGTTTATGAACTTCTTCCTTCAGCATCATTGGCTCTTGATCATATACTACTTCCTGAAATGGTTCTGTGTCTGGCAATTATTTTTTGGTACAGTGACTCAATGTATTTCTTCCATCTTCTTTTTTTTTTTTATTTTTTTTTTCTTTTCTTTTTTCCTTTTTTTTTTTTTTCCCATCTTCTTTTGATACTTCCTGGATCATTCAGGATTTTGCCCATGGTATCCTGCAATATTGCAATTTGAGGTTTGAATTTGTTTTTCATTCTTTCAGCTTGAGAAATGACAAATGAGTTTCCCACCCCCCTTTTTTTTTCTTTTGAACTCCAGGTCTTTGCACATTTCTTCTTAATTTTTTGCTTTGTCTCACACTGCCCTTTGAAACCTCTGTTCATCTCTTTTACTTCAGCAATTCTTCCCTTTGTTTTGTAGTCTTTACATTCTAGCCTGATTTTCTGTCTCTTTTGACATCTATTTTTTTATCCCCTCTTCTTTACAATGCAAAGATGTAAAAATTTGAAGACTAAGGTACAACTGATTCAAATCACAATCTTTTTGGTTGTTTACTATGGACAACAACAACAACAACAACAACAACAATGGATCTGAGATTTGAGCAATGAATAAGGAAGACTGAAGAAGAATTGATGCCTTTGAGTTGTGATATTGGAGAAGAGTACTGAATATTTAATTCACAGACTGCCAAAAAGACAAACAAGTATGTCTTAGAAAAGGTGCCATCAGGATATTCCTTAGAGACAAAAATAGTGAAATTTCATCTTGTACACTTTGATCATGTTGTTAAGAAGGACCAGTCTTTGGAAAGGGACATTATGCTTGGAAAGGTGGAGGACTAGTGAAGGAGGGAAGACTCTCAACAAGATGGATTGACATTGTAACTACAACAGTGGGCTCAAGTGTGTCAGAGATGATGAGGATGGCATAGGATAGGACAGGGTTCAGATCCATTGTTCAGAGGATTGCTATGAGTCATAAGTCAACCTGACAGCAATTAACAACAAGAAAGTACCAAATGGTGATCAAGCAGGGTATTTAGCTTCCAAGTGCAAGGGTTGTTTTTCTTCGTTATCCTCTTGTTATTAGTTCCTAATTTGATAGCATTGTGGTCTTAGAAGATATTTCATAATATTTCAATATTTTTATATTTGTTTAGGCTTGCTGTATGACCCAACGTAAGGTCAATTACAGAGAACATTCCATGCACATTGGAGAAGAAGGTGTGTTGAGATTTTGTTGGATGCACTACCGTATACATGTCTGTCAAGTTGAGTTGTTTAATTGTGTAGTTATTTTGCTTTTTTGTTGAGTTTCTTTCTAGCCATATTGTCTTTCATTGAGAATTGTGTATTCAAGTCTTCTACTAATATTGTAGTGTTTCTATTTTTTTTCTTCTTCAAGTCTACTAATGTTTGTTTTGTATACTTTGTGTCTCTAACATTTGGTGTGTAAATGTTAATTGAGGTTATGTGTTCTTGCCTTGACCCTTTAGGCATTATTTATATAGTGCCATTTCTTGTCTCTTATGTTGATTTTTACCCAGATGTCTGTCTTCTAAGAGATTAATACCGCCATTCCTGCTTTTAGTGTTTCTATTTGATATATCCCTCCCCCCTTAATTTTTAGTCTGTCTTTATCCTTGTTTCTCAAGGGTGACTCTTATAGACAACTTATTGATGACTTTTTTTAAAAAAATCTAATCTTCTATTCCTTTTTTCTTAAACCTGGCATTAACCCATTCACATTCAATGTGATTATATATGTTGTTGTTATTGTTGTTGTTGTTGTTGTTATGTGCCCTCGAGTTGCCTGCAAATCATAGTGATCCTATGTACAACAGCTTTGAACCCTGTTCTATCCTGAGCCAACCTCATTGTCTCTGACACACCTACTCCTATTACCCCAGTTACTGAGTCAATCAATCTTATTGTGGGTCTGCCCCTTCTGCACTGCCCCTCCACCCTCCCAAGAATAATGTTCCTCTCCAAGGACTGGTCCCTCCTGGCAACATGCTCAAAGTATGTCTGATGGAGCTTCAAAATTCTTGCCTCCAAGGAGCAGCCTGGTTTCACCCTCTCAAGGACAAACCGACTTGTTCTCTTAACAGTCCATGGTATAGTCAACACTCTTCTTCAGCTCCACAGCTCAAAGACATCAATTCTCCGTCTATCATCCCTATTGTTGCCATTATGCTGGGTTATTTTTGTACTATTGTTGGTGACTTTAATCCACTACTTTTTGGTTTTGTCCTTGTGTGAAGGACTTCCTTTAGTAATTCTTGCCAAGTTTGTCTTATTTTCCCAAATTCCTTTATGTTTTTATGAGACTGCTTTAATTACTCTGTTTTACTTGAATTTTTACAGTTTTGCTGAGTACAGGATTATTGGTTGGAAGTTCATTTTCTTTCCAAGTTTTGAATATGCAATCTCATTATCTTCTTGCTCACATTGTTTCTGCTGAGAAATCTGAACTGAATCTTATTGATTCTCCTTTGCAGGTAGCTCTGTGTTTCTCTCAAGCTTCTTTCAGAATTCTCTCCTTGAGAATTTGGTGTTTTCCTTTTGAGGTCTATCATATTTGGAGTTTGCTCATTTTTCATGATGGCTGGACAGTTTTCTTCTAGTAACCCTTACATAATTTTCTTGGTGTCTTTCTTGTTTTTCCTATTCTGGAATTCAACTACTCAAATGTTCTTCCTTTCAATGTTATTCTGTATAATTCTTATGTTTTCTTCATTTTCCTTCTTTCTTGTTTTTATTTTTTTTTCTTCTTCAAGTTAGTACTGAGGGCTTGATTGTCTGTTTCATTATTGTTGTGCTATCTGTTCAGTTCTGCTCTTTGTCCCTCCAACATGTTGATAGCTTCTGAACTGTTGCTCTTAATACTATGGGTTGCACTTTATTGTTCTCCTACGGTTTCTAACATTTCATTGGTTTTATCTATAGACTTTGTCTTATATGGATTCAGTTCCTCATATTTTCCCAAAACACTTGATCATTGTTTTTCTGAATTCCCTGCCAGAGAATTCCATCAGCCTTTCTTGCTCCAGGAGATCTACTGACTCTATTTGGATTTTTTTGGGGGCTTGGTTTTGTTGTGTTGTGTTGTTTTTTTTTTTTTCTTCAATGCCTTGTTTTGCTTTTCTGTAGGATTTGATGCTGTCTGCACCTTCCAGGATATTATAGTGACATTGCGATTATAGGTTGTTTTTTAATCCACTTTCTTCTGGTGTTTATGTGATACCTGATGGGGTTTCTGTACAATTATCTGCTTGCTGTCTGTACAGTGCTGTTGCTTGTGGTGGGCTGGTTGGTGATGGTGATGTCTAATGCTGGTCAGGTGGGATACATGCTGAATCTTGCTCTGATGAAATATGTAAACATTCTAGTTTGGTGTGTTATGGCATCTGTGATAAGGGTAGACCAGGAACAGTCCTGCTCAGAAGACTGGTGTGTTGTTGACTTCCCTTGTTATTCCTTGGCACAAAGAGTCTTTGCATCTTTGTGCACTCCATGAATTCACTGGGTCAGCAAACTTCTAATTTTCTGACACTTGGCAAGTTAGAAACTCTCTGTGAATTTTGGTATTTATTTCATCATGTGATCTCCTGTGTTATTGGCTCTTTTAAAAATTTTTATTGTTATTAGCCTTTGGGAAGCTCTGATGGACCAGTGATAAGGAGCCTTGCTGCCAACCCACACACTGATATCTTCGCAGGAGAGAGACAGGCAATCTCCCCCACCCCCACCTCCTTGCAGAGTCCACCATCTCTGAGAACCCACAGCAGGGTCAGCTTTCTGAATTTCTGAGTCTTTGTATTTCTTAATAAAATGACTCTCAACACTTATAAGACTTTGGAGTTCACTGAATTCTTTTTTTTTTTTTTTTACTTTGA
>NW_006399896.1:5036577-5055911 GCF_000299155.1 Elephantulus edwardii | reverse complement strand
GGATGCTGCGTTTGGTCTTGATGGTGGCAATGGCAACATTGACATCTTTGGGAACCACATCACCACGGTACAACAGGCAGCAAGCCATGTATTTATAATGGCGAGGGTCACATTTCACCATCTGGTTGGCTGGCTCAAAGCAAGCATTGGTAATCTCTGCTACAGAAAGTTATAATCATACACTTTTACATTTTGACCAACAAATTCCCTTTATCAGCTTTTGCTGTTAGACAGGTCCACAGATCAGAAATCTAATGCACTGTAATAGTAGTGGCTTGATTATGTTAATGAGTACAGTCTATGAGAATAGATAAGGGAGTTCCCATACTCTGAGCATATACCTCCCCACAGTATGATTTTTTAAAGTGGCTTTATTGAGCTATGGAGTATCTCCTCACCAAGCTCAAGATGGCACAAGCCCACATGTTGAGATCACCCCATGGCCTTCTGTGTCCTACAAGTCTAGATGGAGTTTTGCTGAGATGTACATCTAGTAGTGGTGAGGAGGTGAGTTCTTACTGATCTCTGTCCACAGCTATTGTTGAAACAACTCCTTAGTCTTTACACTGACATCCTTGTTCTTTAGCACTTTGGAGAGATTTGTGACAAGAGATTTTCCCAATGCAATATGTCTTTTGATTCCTTGACTCCTGTTACTATGGCTGTTGATTGTGGATTTAAGTAAAATACAGTTGTTGACAACTTTAATGTTTTTTTCCATCTATAATGATGTTTCTGAAACTGAGGAGAACCTGAAATGCTTGCTGCAAAGGGTCAAGGACTGCAGCCTTCAGTATGGATTGAAGCTCAATGTCAAGAGGACAAAGATTCTCACCACTGGACCAATTGGCAGCATCAGGATGGATGGTGAAGAGATTGAGATTGTTAACAACTTTAGTCTGCTTGGCTCCACAGTCAACACTCTTGGCACCAGTAGTCAGGAAGTCAAAAACGTATTGCAATGGGAAAGTCTGCTGTTAGGGACCTCTCCAGAGTACTGAAGGGCAATGGTGTCACTCTGGAGACTAAGGTGCGTCTGATACAGGCTATGGTCTTTGCAATCACTTGTTATGCATCAGAGAGTTGGACAATGACTAAGGAGGATAGAAGGAGAATTGATGCCTTTGAGCTGTGGTGCTGGAGAAGAGTATTGAATGTCCCCTGGACTGCCAAGAAAACAAACAGTTTCATCCTGGAGAGGGTTAAACCAGGCTGCTCCTTGGAGGCAAGGATTCTAAGGCTTCGTCTGACATACTTTGGACATGTTGTAAGGAGAGAGAGGTTCTTGGAGAGGGACATCATGCTTGGTAGGATAGAGGGACAGCCCAGGAGGGGAAGACCCTCTGTGAGGTGGATTGTTTCAGTGACTGGGGTAATCGGGATGGGTGTGTCAGAGACAGAGATTGGCACAGGATAGAGCAGGGTTTAGGGCTGTTGTACATAGGGTCGCTATGAGTCGCAAGTGACTCGATGGCACATAACAACAACAACAACATAACGATGTTGTCTATTGATCTGTTTTGTTATTGTATACCATTGAGTTAGAACCAATCCATAACTAACCTTCTCGTGGGTTTTCAGAGGCAATAAATCACACGGGAAGAGATTGCCCATTCTTCTCCCATGGAGCACCTAGTGGATTTGAACTGTGTGCCTTTGAGATTGCAGTTTCTTACCACTACATCACCAGAGCTGCTTATTGGTGATTTTTGTTTTTTTCATGTTGAATTAGAATCTGTTTTGAGGCTAGGTATCAGAAACTATTAACATTAGTGCAACTAACCTTGGTATACAATTTCCCACTGCTGAATTTGACTGGGGGGAAAAACTCTGAATGGAAGGTTGTAGTCTTTGATCTTCTGCAGCACATATTTTAAATCTACTTTCTGCAAGCAAGGTTTTGCCAACTGCATAAAGCATGTTGTTGATGAGTCTTTCTCCAATCCTGATGCCAAGTTCTTCTTAATATAGTTTAGATTCTTAAATTATTTGCTCAGCATACTGTTTAAATAGTTATGGAGTAAGGATACAGTCCTGACACACGCTTTTCTTAATTTTAAACCATACAGTGTTCCCTTATTTTGTCCTTGATCTATGTATAGATTTCAAATGATCACAGTCAAGTGTTTTATGATTTCCGTTCTTCTAAATGCTATCCATAATTTATTATGATCTACAGTCAAATGGCTTTGCATAGGTAATAAAGCACAAGCATCCTCTGTTTTCAGCCAAGATCCATTTGATATCAGCAGTGATAGCTCTCCTTTCACAACCTCTTCTGAATTCTACTTGATTTTGAGTTAGTCATTAAGATAAGTGAAGAAGGAGTATATTTGGGGGCCACATAAATTAAGTACCCTGAAATAGGACAAATTTCTTATTCCTCTTCCTTTGTGTCTCTGCTGGGTCACTGGACTTCTAGCTAACAATTAGTGACCATCAGAGAGATTCCTATAGTTATCTGTTCATCATTTCAAGAATTCTCACGCTAAAATCATTCATTGATCCCCTTCCCTATCCCAACCAAACTACATACTTATACATGCATGCTCATTCACACACTCTTACAGCTTACATATGTACATATTCACTTACATGCATGTACAATGTTATGGAACGTACCCATACTTTAATATATGATATAACCTTTCACAATCACACATAAGGAATAACATATTAAATACTCCTGTAGAGCATGACCTAAATACATTTATGTAGAGAGCTGAAGGACTTTCCTTGAGAATCCAGATAGTCTGAAAGGTGGGCTCTGTGGACTACAAAGGGGAAGTACGGCCACCCCAGAGGCAGGAAAGAGCTGACTAAGAGCTAAGGGAAAATGCAGACAGATGACTTCTCCTCCCAATGTTTGTACACACCCGGCCTGACCCCCATGCCCAGGGAGCAACAGAGATAGAGCAAAGTTACTGACTTGTCACTCCATGCCCCGTTCCACTCGACCTGGCCCCAAGGATTCCGAACTCTGATGAGCTTGATGTGTTGACCTTGGTAGTTTACCTGGAAGGGCAGAGCATTAGAGAGCTGTGGCAAGATCATTGCAATGAGGCTAAGCTATGCTCCCATACGTGCCCCAGCATGGTCACTGCAGGAGAAGTTCAGTCGAGACTGATTTTCCTGGAGTCTCTTGGCTAAAACTCTGCAACCTTTATAACATAGTCCATCAATTCTTCATCAACTCATAGAATTCTCTATTTATTATGAATTATTAACATTATAACTCATGTCATATGAAACACCTAGAAGAGTTGGGCTTCATCTATTCTCGGTAATTCATATGAACAAAAATTTAGACCACATGAGTCTTCAAACAAATGAAGGCTTTCTCTAGACTGGAATCTCACTAGAGATAGGGACACAGCCTCATTTATCTCAAAGTACAGCATGTGAATGATAAATAATGTCATGAAAACATGTTTAGAGAGCTATTGTGGAATCTTCTTCACCCTTCACATCCTCCTTACAAATGAGCCATCAGAATTTATGTACATACTGGTAATTTGTGCCATTGGGGTATCAAATGCCATAATGGTCTCCCAAAGTGGAAAATGTTTGGTGGAGCTCCCAGTTGTAAAACAGGGTTGGAAACAGGAGTGGCATCCACTTCTTAAGCCACATGTCTATGGAAACTCTATGAACTTGGAGAAATGACGATAGCTATGGAAAGGCATTAAGTCTTTTGTTTGTGGAGTTGGTATGAGTTGTGCTTGACTTGATGGCAATCAACAACAACAATAAAAAATAATTTCCACAACATGATTGATTTCAACACTCTCTCCTCTCAGGTATCAAAGAGTCTCTGGCTGGTGCAAGTGGTTAATATGCTCAGATTGGTCTCTATTCTCTTATTTCCTCTTCTCTTTCCCAGCTTGGTGAGGTTCTTTGTGGTTCTAATATTCCCAGGAATTTGTTTCATCCTGCACTACAGCTACAGAGAATGGAGCTAATGTAGAATTGGATGTAGGGTTGGGGGTAAAAGACAAGGCCCCACACTTGCTCAGAAGTTGGGCACTGGATGTTTTGCTGAGTGGGATTCTAGCCTGTGTCTCTATGTTGAGGTGTTCTCATTCTCATACAGAGTTGTTTCAACAATAATGTTCCAGAAGGTATTAGGGATAAAATAGGTATAAAGGCCTACAATTATCATGCCTATACCTAGGCCCTCCCAATAAAGGGTTTTATCACCAACCTGGTCAACTCCCGTGACAGTGTAGGCATGACCTTTAATAAGACCAAAAGGTGTTCGGGCTTCAGATTCTGCAGCATTTCTGGTCTAAAACATGAACAAAGCCACATTGAAGACATCGTCCAAGCCAAGTTGTCCCTACCCCAGGAGATCCACTCTGTCCTGGCCCCATTGTGCTTTCCCCTCCTCCTTGTCCTGCTCCCAAATGAGTCATAAAACTGCCTCAATGGAAGCAGTCCACCAGTGAGATAGAAAAATCCTCATCTCTCCATGGGATTTTGAAGCCCTCATAATCTGTTCAGACTCCAATAAAGAGCCGACTGACTCCCTCCTTGAAAAAACCAGAACAATGTGACTAAAAGTATTGCATTAAAGAGAAGATACAGTCATATTTACAGCAGAGATTAAAAGAAGTATGTGACAATATTATAGGCAATTTTATCTCACAATTTGAAAATGCAGCGCAATTAGGTACTCTGATAGCAAAGAATAATTCCCAAAATTAACCCAGGAGGCATTAGGAAACTTGGACAGATTTTTAAAAAAACAGATGAGCTGAGATTATATGTGTTTATATGCATAAAAATAAGAAATAATATTGATCTGTTTCTATCTACAGATAGATCTTTTTCATGATCTATTAAGTGAAATAAAAAGGCTCAGAAAAGTGTATGATTTGACACCATTGTAGTAGAAACAAGCAGACCCAGACATCTATGTATGTATTTGTGCTTGTTAATGCTTTTGTGGACAAGGGGAGAGACATGAGAGGGTACATATTAGCATTTACAACAGTTGGGATTACAAAAAAATAAACCTTGCCACACATGCCTTCTTCACACATAAAGTTATGCCTCTCCTTTTGTGCAGCTGGAGAACCTTCTCAGCCCTCTGAGTCTGGTACTGCACCTGCCAGAGCTGGGGGTGTGAGACCGTGACAGTAAGACTTACGTCAATGGAGCAGCCCACTAGAGAGCCCCTTTCCAAGGCCTTCTCTAGAATCTCATAGAAGTTCTCTGGAGCTCCTTTCATTTCAAATGTCTCTGCTACACCCCCAGTGAAGTCTTCCATGGCTTCAATGGCACTTCCCCCCTTCAGAGCCTCATAGCTCCCATTAAGCCTGTGAGGGCGGCAAGAGAGCAAGGAAATTGCTGCTGAATAAGAGTCCTAAGAATTCGCTGGCACTGAGTCCTCTCATACTCCCAGCTATCCAACAGATGAGACAGAAAATTGTCACATAAGCAGGAATGGCATCCACTTCCTAAACAACATGCCTCTGGAAACTCCGTTAACTGTGAGAAATGATAGTTATCGAAAGACTTCAGGTCTTTTTTTCATGAGTCACTATGAATCATGCTTGACTCAACAGTAATCAACAACAGGGTTCCTGAGACTGTAAATCTTTATGGACATAGACTACCTCATCTTTCTCCTGTTAAGTGGATGGTAAAGCTGAACCATGAACCTTAAAATCAGTGGCACAAAACTTAGCCCGTCATACCACCAGAGCTCCTCAGTCATGAGGTCAAGAGTGAACACTTGTTTCAAGTCAGAGTCAGATATGGTGGCCGGGGTGGCAGATCTGGCAGATAGGGAGTAGCTGTTGAGCTGTGGGGAAATAGATAGAAGCAGTACAATGAGGTGGTGTGCGAGCTCATGGACTCTGGGTTGGACACCAGTTCCACCATGACAGCTGGTGAACCTGGACTCAACTTTTTGTGCTGTGCTTCAGTTTCCTTATTTGTAAGATGGGGATAACAATCAGGCTCTACATTCTAGGATTACTATAGTTTACATGAGTGTGTAACACTCTGTATAACTGCACTTAGAATTGGTCTGACCAAGAAGGTGTCAGTTTATATAGATAGATCATTAAGTTGCTTTCTCTTCTCAGATGTTTGCACCATAACAGTGTTTAGTGGGGAAGTCTCAAGATCCAAGTGTTCTTTCAGCATATGGAGAATGTCCCTCCACTTACTCTCTCAGCTCTTTTTCTGTCCTCTTTTCTAAAGGCTGGACTTATTACACACAGACAGATGCCCAAGGAAAGGTCACATCTAGTATCAAGACAAGAAAAGTGTCCAAATGGGTCCTTCTCTACATCCATCTGAGAGGGAGCCCCAGAGAGATGGACAGACTGTGCCTCCCTGGTGAGGCCTGAGCCTTGGTCTCCACCCCCTCATCTCCTCAGCTCTCTCTCTGCAGTATACTTGTGAACAGTGCTCTTGGGAGAGAAATTGATGCTTCCTGACACAGGAAACTCCTGCTTAAGGATACCACCACTCACTTAGCATAGGCTTTTTCAAGCAACGCGCTCCAGAACTCGTTGTGGTCTGCAGAGTGGAGAAAAACCAAGCGGTCCCTGAAGGTGGGGAGCCGGTCATCGATCACCACATCCAGCCATTCGCTGTGCTGCCAAAACTATGCTCAGGACAGAGACAGTATTGGAAATGAGTCACACTTGAGGTCTGGGCCTCTTCTGTCAGTGTTTACCACATCTCTTTATTTCATTTGACCCCGACCTGACTAACCATATAGCCCTTCTAATTTTTAAATAAAATTTTTCTTTTATATTGGTTTACTTATAAAGTTTGTATATGTTGTTTTTCACACAACTCTTTCCCATTTCCTTTACGCACCCATCCCTCCACCCATCAAATTGTGCAACCCTATGAATACTCTCATCTTTATAATATTTTTTAAAAAGTCTTTTTTTGGTTTGCATATATTTCTTCATATACATTGTGTTTTAGACAATCATTCATATATATTGCATTTTAAAGAATTAATTTCTATTAATTCTGCTATAATTCTGTCTTTTCAAGTCCCCACTTAATCTTTCCTATTTCTTTACCCTCATCTGCCCACTAACCTCTGTTATCTTAGTAGTTTGCCTCCTTTCCTTTTTTTATGACTACTTTTCCTTTCCCCTTTGAACATATCTTGCCCAGTTAGACTCCTATTTTCACAGTAGTGGTCTTATTTGGTATTTATCCTTATTGTGACGGAGTTGTTTCACTCTAAACCCTCCATGTTACATAGTATTTTATGAAATTATTGTTCCTTAGTGCTGCACAGTAGTCCATTGTGTGAATGTATGACTCTATATAGTCTTGGAGAAAATCCCATATAGGGTCTATAGTGGGTAGAATTAGATCCCTCACAAAGATGTGGTCAATTCCTAAGCCCTAGTGCTCTTAATGTGATTTAATTTAGGAAAGGATCTTTGCAATATAATCAATTAAGAACTGTTACAGGTTTAGGGTGGGCTCTAACCTGGTGATTGGTGTCCTTAAGGGGGGAAATTGAATGAGAGACACAGATAAATGGTGGCCATGTGAAGACAGAGACAGAGATTGGAGTAATGCATCTGTAAGACAAGGAATGCCAAAGATTGCCAGCATCCTCTAGAAATTGTCAGAAATAAGGAACATTTTTTTTCTTCTGGATCATTCAGAAGGAGCATGGCCTTGACAATATCTTGATTTTGGATTCCATTACTGTGATAGAATACATTTCTGTTGTTTTAAGCTGCTCATATTGTGGAAATTTATTATACAGACCACAGGAAACAAATAGGTTTCCAAAAGTGTCACTTAGCTTTCTATTAAGTCATGAGTGGCTTATCTGCCTGTTATCAATACTATACTCAGAACACTTGGCTTTAGGATGCTTTTAAATGACCTCAATTAGCTCTGCTTTTTATTTTCTTTCCTGCTTTTGGGATGTGGATATGAGTGTGGGTCGTGATAGTATGGAGTCTAGTTCTATTGTACAGCCCAATATGAGTTACATCTCAACATCAAGAAAACAAAAAATTCTTACCACCAGGACAGTAGGAGAAGAGCTAGAAATTGTCAATGATTTCATCTTGCTTGAATACACAATCAGCACCCTTGGCACCCAAATCCAGGAAATCAAAGATGTATGTATTGGGAAAGTTGGCTGTCAGGGAGCTCTCCAAAGTACTGAAGAACAATGATGTTAATTTGAAACTAATGGGCATCTGATCCAAACTATAATCTTTTCAGTTACTTGCTATGTTTCTGAAAATTGGATAGTGAATAAGAAAGACAGAAGGAAAATAGATGTTTTTGAGTGTTGGTTTTGGAGAAGAGTGCTGATTATTCAATGGACTGCAAAAAGTACAAATGAATATGTCTTGGAAAAGGTACAGCCAGGGTGCATCTGGGAGGCAATACAGTGAAACTTCATCTCAAATAAGTTGGTCATGTTGTTAGGAAGATCCAGTCCTTACAAAATGACATCATACTTGGAAAGGTGGAGGGTCAGCAAAAGAAGTGTTGGACATCAACAGATGGATCCCAGCAGAGCCAACATCCTGCTCACCAGAGGCTGCTGAATAGGGTGAAACAGGGCACCCTAGATTCAGAAGACCCAGGTTCCAGGCCTTGTTTTGCTTGCTCTGCTTACCATGGGCTCACTGTTCTGCCTCACAGGCAAAATAAGAGGATTGGATTAGATGTTCATCAGGATTCTTTCCAACTTTGATATTTTCTGAGACACTTCAGTAGAAGGGCCCCAAATCAGATGATAGTTCTGCTAATCTAGTTCTACTGATTTTTTTTAGTTTAAATGCTACCCATCCCTATCCCCCACATGCACATTTAAGAGAATCAGTGATAAGCCAGATGCTATGCTTTAGAATAAAGTATAGCCTGTTTAAGCCCAGCAGATGTTAGCTGTTTACAATAGGTATTGAAATGATCTAAAAGTCCTATTGTCAATCCAAAGTCTCAAATTACAGACTTTAGAAATAATACTTCCATGCTAGCATTTCTCAGTTTCACCCACTCATTCCACTAGAGAGGCTCTTGTATTATGCACAGTAGCCACTGAGGAACAAAGAATCAAGAGCTTCTTTCATTTCCATTGTCACCTCTCCACTGACCCAGGCTGTAGGACAACCTCATGGTTCATTCACCTCCCTCATAATTATCTAAGAATATCACCTCTTGAACAGTCATATTTTGTTTTTTCTCTTTGTATCCTATGTCTTGATAAGACTAGTTGTTAGCCATATCAAAGGTCACACATATCAAGGAAGTCCTATAAGAAACGTGTATATAACTCCCTTCCTTAGCATGTTAGCAGAAGGTGATCTTGAGTTTATCCCCCTTGAATTTAAAAACCATCTGAAAAATAGATTTGAGGCATTGAACATGAATGATTGAAGAACAGATAAGCTGTTGGATGACATCAAGGATAACATTCACAAAGAAAACAAAAAGGTCATTACAAAGACAGGAGAAGAAGAAAAGATCAAAGTGGATGTCAGAAGAGAAGACAAAACAAAAGGAAGAATGACTGAAGCAAAGGAGATGAACAGAAGATATCAGACAAGGCAAAGTAGTATTAACCAATGTCCTAAGAGCTGGAGATGGATAACAAAAAGAGAAGGACTCAAGCTGAAAAAATGGAAAATAAATTCTAGCTAGAATTGCAATACTCAAGGATGTCATGAACAAAATTTTTAATGACCCAGGAAACATCAAAAGGTGGAAGGAATGTAGTAAGTCACTGTTCCAAAAAGAATTGGTTGACACAGAATCATTTCAGGAAGTAGCATATGATCAAGAACCAATGGTGATAGAGCTACATTGAAGGCATTATGAAAAATAAGGCCCCAGGAACAGCTGGAATACAATTTGACATATTTTTTTTTTACTTTTTATGTGTGTACCGTCAAATTGGATCTGACTGGTACAGGAGGCAATTGTTCCTCCTTCTTCAGCAGAGCATCCAGTGGATTTGAACCACGCACCTCTGGGATTGCAGTACAGTTTCCTGCCACTAGGCCACCAGAGCTCGCCAATTTGACATATTTCAATAAACAGATGCAGCCCTAGATGTGTTCACCAAGCTATGCCAAGAAATTTGGAGGACAACTGACTGGAAGAAATATGTATTATTCCCTTTCCCCAAAATGGTGATCCAACAGAATGTTGTTTGGAAATTACAGAACAATATTATTAATATCACATGCAAGTAAAATATTGATGAAGATCATGGGAGAAAATAACTAGAACTGTACATTGACAGATAACTACTAGAAATTCAGGCTTGATTTAGAATAAGCCATGGCAAGAGGGATATCATTGTTGATGCCAGATGGATCTTGGCTGAAAGCAGAGAATATCAGAAGAATGTCTATTTATGTTTTATTGACTATGAAAAGGCATTTGACCGTGTGGATCATAACAAATTATGGTTAACATTGAGAAGAATGGGAATCCTAGAACACCTAAATTTTGCACATGTGAATCCGATACTTAGATCAAGAATCGGTGGTAGGAACAGAACAAGGTAATACCATATGATTTAAAATCTGGAAAAGTGCACCGAAGCTGTATTCTTTCTCCATACCTATTCAATTTCTATGCAGAGCAAATAATTCAAGAATCTGGTCTATATGAAGAAGAGTATGGCATTAGGCTTAGAGGTAGACATCAGCAGTATGCAAATTACACACACTTGCTTGCTGAAAGTGAGGAGGACTTGAAACAACTGTTCCAGAGGATCATAGACTACAGCCTTCAATACAAGTTACATATTAACATTAGGAAAACAAAAATCCTTGGTATTGTGTCAGTATGCAACATCATGATAGATGAAGAAAAGATATAAATTATCAATTACTTCATCTTGCTTGGATTCACAATCAACAAAACCCTTGGAACTAGCAAACAGAAATCAAAACAACAATTGTATAGGGAAAGTCTGCTGTCAGGGACCTCTCCACAGTATTGAAAGGCAATTATGACAGTCTGAAAACTAAAGTGTACCTGATCCAAACCATGATCTTTTCAATTACTAGAAAGTTGACCAAAGTTTTAATTATTGGTGGACCATGAGTAATGCAGACTGGGAGCAACGTGGACAAGGAGTGAGCAGGACAGTTGGAATTTGAGTGAGGTACTTTGTGCAGATCACTTCTGTTTGGCTGGACCACAAGAAATCCCTTAAGCTCAAACAGAAGGAAGTGAGACAGGTGGAACTCAAGTGAGGTGGCAGACCCAGTTGTGGAGGGAAAACCAAGACTTCCTGTTTTTCCATTCAGGTCTCCACCCACACCCACCCTGCCTGCATCTGCATGAATGTTTGCCCTGCCTGTGTCTGTATGCATGCCTCCTCTACTTGCATCTGAGCACACATTCACATTGCCTTCATATCCACACTCTGCCTTGCATCTCCTCACATCTAGTCAACTAACTGCCTTTAGCCCAGAGAACTTTGGAATGGCCTAGCTGCAGCAGTTGTCTCACAGAGGAGGCTGCTTTCACAGGCCTTTTCTCTCCCGAAATGAAGCAAATCTTCCTTTGAATTGGAAATTCAGAGAGAAACACAGGCAAGATAGCTGCCCAACCCTCTTCTGGAGTAGTGACTTCAGACCAAGAACCTGCTATGGCCTCAGGCATGAAAAACTCTATCGCAGCAATGTCATGTAAGAAGCAGGCTACTTCACACCTTATACAAACTCAAAACAAGATGTCCCCCCCTAAAAGTGACACAGTATCAATGGATTTCCAGAAGCCAGAAAGTCTGATGGAACTTTCTGACACAGACTTTAAAAGAACAATGATTGAATATTTTCAATGGGTGAAAGACAAACTCAAAGAAGTACAGGACACTGCAAGCAAAAACCAGGAGGAGCTTAAAAAAAAAGTTCAAAACAATTCAGATAAAACAAAGGAGGCATTAGAGGCTCTGGAAGAAACAAGAAACCATAACCCAAAATATGAAGACCAATGTTTCAGATGCTGTCAGCATGATGGAGGGAGAGATGAACAGAGTGGAAGATATGAAACAAAAAACCAGTGAAATAGAAGATAGAACTGTCACCACTGATCAGCTAGAACAAAAAGCAGAATCAAAAAGGAGGAAAAAGAAGAAAACCTAAGGATAATGTGGGACACCATCAAGAGAAATAACATGCACATAATCAGAATCCCAGAACAGGAAATAAATTTAAAAGAAAAACCCATCACAATGGACAAGAAAGGTCACTACATAATGCTTAAAGGGTCAATAGAACAAGAGGACATAACAATAATAAATATCTATGCATCAAATGACAGAGCTGTGAAATATACAAAACAAACATTAACAAAACTGAAAAAGGAAATAGATAACACCACTAGAGTAGTTGGAGACTTCAATATATCACTCTCAAGAAAAGAACTTCCAGAAAGAAAATAAACAAAGATGCTGACGCATTAAACCACACAATAAACCAACTAGATCTCATAGCTATATTAGGCTAGTGCACCCCAAGAAAGTGCAGTACACCTTCTTCTCCAATGTTCGTGGCACATTGTCGAGAATAGATCACATTTTATGTCACAAGGCAAGCATTGATAAATTTAAAAAAAAACATAGAAATAATACAAAACATCTCAGACCACAATTCTACAAAATTAGACATTAATAACAAGAGGATAAAGAAGAAAAAACCCATACATGTGGAAGCTGAACAACACCTTGCTTGAACATGAGTGGGTACTAGAAGAAATAAAAAATGAAATTAAAAAGTTTCTTGAAACAAATGACAATGAAAACACAACTTACCAAAACCTCTGGGAAATAGTCAGTGGAGTAATAAGAGGTAAATTTATAGCAATAAGCAAACACATCAAAAGGCAAAAGAAAAAAAAAGGATAATTGACTCTCTAACCCAAGATTTCCAACAAATTGAAAAGAACAGCAAGAGAA
Organism: Elephantulus edwardii; assembly: GCF_000299155.1. Lineage (NCBI taxonomy): Eukaryota > Metazoa > Chordata > Mammalia > Macroscelidea > Macroscelididae > Elephantulus > Elephantulus edwardii. The sequence continues at coordinate 5,042,977 of NW_006399896.1, read as the reverse complement.
TCTGACACCCTCTAAAAAATTAAGACAGATAGAAGTGAAATAGAAAACTGAAGAATAATTGAAACCATCAACAAAAAAAAACAGAATTTGCTTCTTCGAAAAGGTCAATAATATCAATAAACAACTAGCAAAATAAACAAAGGAAAAGAAGAAAAGACACATACAATCTGAATAAGAGATGAAAGATGCAATGTCACAACAGAACAAACGAAAATAAAAAGGTTAACAATGGAATATTATGAAAAACTGTACTGAAACAAATATGAAAACCTAGAGGATATGGACAAATATTTAGCAATCTACAATCTACCTAAACTGACACAGACCAAAATTTAACACCTGAACAGACTCATTACAAAAGAAGACATTAACCAGGTAATATAACAACTTCCAACAAAAAAAGAGCTCTGGACCAGATGGTTTTACAAGTGAATTTTATCAAACATTCAGAGAAAATTTGTCACCAATTCTACATAAAGTATTTCAGAAAATAGAAAAAGATGGACTCATTCTGTGACACAAACATATCCTTGATACCAAAGCGAGTTAAAGATAGAAATAAATAGAAAACTATAGGCCAATATATCTAATGTATATATGTAAACATAATAATACAAATAAATATAAAGGCAAAACTCCTGAATAAAATCCTGACCAACAGAATCCAACAATTTGTTGTTGTTATTTGCTGTCAAGTTGCCTGCAACTCATTGTGACACTATGTACAACAGCCCTAAACTCTGCTCTGACCTGTGTCAATCTCATTGTCTCTGACACACCTACCCCATTACCCCATCATTGAATCAATCCATCTCATCAAGGGTCTTCCTCTTCTGTGCTGTCCCTCTACCCTCCCAAGCATGATGTCCCTCTCCAAGTACTGGTCCTTCCTTACAACATGTTCAAAGTATGTCCGATGAAGCTTCAAATTCTTAGCAGCCTGGTTTCACCCTCTCCTGGATGAACCTGTTTGTTTTCTTAGCAGTCTATGGTATATTCAATACTCTTCTCCAACACCACAACCCAAAGGCATCAATTCTCCTATCATTCTTAGTTATTGTCCAGGTGTATCAAGTGCACCTTAGTCTCCCAACTGACATCTTTGCTCTTCAGTACTTTGGAGAGATCTCTGACAGCAGACTGTCCCAATGCTATTTGTCTTATAATTTCCTGGCTGCTGGTGCCAAGAGTACTGATTGTGGAGCCAAGCAAACTAAAGCTGTTTACAATCTCAGTCTCTTCACCATGTATCATGGTGTTGCAAATTGGCACAGTTGTGAGAATCTTTGCTTTATTGATGTTGAGCTTCAACCCATATTGAGGGCTGCAGTCTTTGACCATCTGCAGCAAGCACTTCAGGTCCTCTTCAGTTTCAGCAAGCAGGGTTGTGCCATTGGCACAACGCAGATTGTTGATGTTTTCCTCCAATCCTGCTTCCACATTTCTCTTCATAGAGCTCAGTCTCCTGGATAATCTATTCTGCATATAGATTGAAAATGTATGGAGATAGGATACATCCCTGGCACAGATCCTTCACAATTTTAACCATGTATTGTTTCCATGTTCTGTTTTAATGACTGCCTCCTGGTCCAAGCATAGGTTTCAAATAAGCACAATCAAGTGTTCTGGGATTCCCATTTTCCTTAACGTTAGCCACAGTTTGTTGTCCCCACAGTCAAATGCCTTTCCATAGTCAATGAAACACAGATAGATATTCCTCTGGTACTCCCTGCTTTCAGCCAAGATCCTTTAACATTATCTACAAAATCTCTAGTACCACGGCCTCTTCTAAACCCAGCCTACACTTCTGGCAGTTGTTTGTTGATGTGCTGTTCCAGTAATTTTTGGATAATCTTCATCAGAATCTTGCTTGCAGGGGGAGCTCTGGTGGCCTGGTGGCAAGAAGCTGCACTGCAATCCCAGGGGAACACGGTTCGAACCCACCAGATGCTCTGCCAGAGAAGGAGGCGCAATATCCTCCTGTACCAGTCAGATCTGATTTGACGGTACACGCACACAAAATAATAAAGAAAAAAAAAAGAAAAAGAAAAAAAAGAATCTTGCTTGCATGTGATATCAATGATATTGTTTGATAATTTCCACATTCTGTCAGATCATCTTTCTTTGGAATGGGAACAAATATACATTCCTTCCAGTCAGTTAGCCAGTGGTTGTCCTCCAGATTTCTTGGCACAGCTTGGTGAATACACTTAGGGCAGCATCTGTTTGTTGAGATATATCCATTGTTATACTTTCAATTTGTGGGGCCTTGCTTTTTTGCTAATTTCTTCAGAGCAGCCTGAACTTACTCCTTTATCACCATAGGCTCTTGATCTTACATTGTTTCATGAAATTCTTCTGTGTTCACCAATTCCTTTTGGTACAATGACTGTGTGTATTCTTTCCATCTTCTTTTAATACTTCCTGGGTCATTTACTATCCTGACTAAAGAATTCTTAAACATTGCAACTCGAGGTTTGAATTTTTTCTTCAGTTTCTTGAGCTTAAGAAATGCTGAGCTGGTTGAGGGGAGACTGAGGAAGATGGGATAAATAATGTATACTGCTTTGAAACAGATGAGGGAGAGAAATGTTTAAAAGGGATATGTGATTAGGTATTATAATCATGACAGGAGTCCAGAACGAAGGCTGCATAGTGGAGTGGACTTGTGGGGAGGGATTGTATAACAATGAAAGAATTTTTCTTTTACTTTTCAAAGAGAAGAGCGAACTGGGGGTGGGGGTGGCAGGCAGGGAGAAAAGCGCAACAATGAATGAATGGAAATCCAAAGTCTGTACATTTTCATGAAAATTAATAATAAATTTCTTTTTAAAAAAAAACAAACAACTGCTAAGCGAGTTTGGCTCCTTTGATTTTCTGACTCCAGCTGTTGGCACATTTCATTACAATACTTTACTTTGTCTTCCCACACTGTCCCCTGGAATCTTCTGTTCAGCTCCTTAATATCTTGATATCTTCCCTTTGCTTTGGCTTCTTGGTGCTCTAGGGCAATATTCATAGTCTCTTCTGACAGACTTCTTGGGCTTTTCTTCCTCCTTTCTTTTTGTAATGACCCCCTGCATTCTTCCTGGATGATATTCTTGATATCCTCCCACAGCTCATCTGATCTTCACTCATTAGTATTCAAGGCTTCAAACCTGTTCCTGAGATGGTTTTGAAATTCAGGTGGGATAAATTCAAGGTCGTATTTTGGTTCCCATGGATTTGATTTAATTTTCCTTAGCTTCAGCTTTAACTTGCTTATATGTAGTTGGTGGTCTGTTCCACAATCAGCATTTGGCCTAATTTTCACAGCTGATATTGAACTTCTGCAGTGATTCTTTCCACAGATTTAATCAATCTGATCCCTATGCATACCATCAGGTGAAATCCTTGTGTATAGCTTGTGTTTGTGTTTCTTATAAAATGTATTTGCAATGAATAAATCGTTGATTGTGCATAAAAAAATAACTCACCATGACCAAGTGGGATTCATAAGAATTATGCAAGGATGGTTCAACATAGGAAAAACAATCAATGTAATTCATCACATTAACAAAGCAAAGAACAAGAACCGCATGATCCTATCAATTGCTGCAAAAAAAGCCTTTGACATAATTTAACATCCTTTCCTTATTAAAACACTCAACAAAATAGGAATAGAGGGGAATTTCCTCAACGTAGTAAAAAGTATATATGCAAAACCAAGAGCCAACATCATTCTCAATGGAGAGATATTAAAGACATTCCCTTTGAGAAGAGGAACTAAGTATGAATGCCCACTATCACCTCTCCTATTCAATATTGTATTGGATGTCTTAGCAATAGCAGTAAGACAAGTGAAGAAAATAAGAAGTATCCAACTTGGCAAAGAAAAGGTAAAATTATCTCTATATGCTGATGATATGATAGTATACTTAGAAAATCCTAAAGACTCAGCGAGAAAACTACTGGGCATAGTTGACCAATTCAGCAAAGTGGCAGGATATAAGATCAACATACAAAAATCAATTGGATTTCTCTATAGTGACAACGTATTAGAAATGGAATTAAGAAAAACAATACCCACCACAATAGCTAATCACAAGATTAAATACTTTGGAGTAAATCTAACTAGAAAGAAAAAAATCTGTTAAAATAAAATGACAAAACATTATTACAAAAAACAAAGAGACCTTGAGAAATGAAAGAATATACCATGCTCGTGGATAGGAAGACTCAATATTGTAAAAATGACAATTCTACCAAAGATAATCTACAAGTTCAATGCAATCCCAATACAAATACCAATTCCTTTCTTCAAAGAGATGGAAAAGGCAATTTTCAATTGCATCCGAAATGGAAAGAGATCCTGAAAAAGCAAAGTACTCTTGAAAAAGAGAAACAAGATAGGAGGCATCTCACTCCCTCATCTTAAATCCTACTATACAGAGCCATGGTGATCACAACAGTGTGGTACTGGTACAGTGACAGACACATAGCTCAATGGAATAAAATTGAGAACCCAGAAATCAGCCCATCTACCAATGGTCAACTGATTTTTTACAAGGAGATGAAACCAGTTAAGTGGGGAAACAAAAGCCTCTTTAACAAATGGTGTTGGCAAAATTGGGAAACTGTAGAAAACTCAAGCAAGACCCACACCTCACATCATACACAAGAACCAAATCAAAGTGGATCAAGGACCTAAGAGTAAAACTAAGGACTATGCACTTCATCTAAGAAAAGTTTGGAGAAACTCTATAAGCCCTAATCCACAACATAAACAGTCTTCCAAGCATAATGAAAAACTAGGAGACAATAAAATAAATGAATGGGACATTCTAAGAATCAAATCCCTATGCACATCAAAAAACTTCAACAGTGTAAAAGGGAAACCCACAGATTGGGTAAAAAAAAATATTTGGTAATGACATGCCTGATAAGGGTATATATCCAGAATTTATAGAATACAATAGCACCACAATAAGATAAAGGTAAATTACCCAGTTGCAAAATGGGCACAAGATATGACCAGACACTTCACCAAAGAAGACATTCAGATGACAAACAAATACATAAAGAAACGTTCAAAATCCCCAGCTCTAAGAGATATGCAAATAAAAATAACTATGATTTACCATCTCACCCCAGCAACAATAGCAAAGTTCAACAGAGTAGCAAATAATAAATGCTGTAGAGGTTGTGGAGAAATTGGAACCCTTACTCACTGTTGGTGGGAGTGTAAATTGGTACAACCAATATAAAGGCAGTTTGACACTTTCTCAAAAAGTTGGGAATAGAAATACTATTTGACCCAGCAATTTCACTACTGGAAATATAACCTAAAGAAACAGGTACTTCCACGTAAACAGATATATGCACACCCACGCTTATTGCTGCATTGTTCACAATAGCAAAGAGATGGAAGCAATCCAAGTGCCCCTCAATAAATGAATGGATAGAGAAGCTGTGGTATACTCACACAATGGAACACTACGCAGTACTGAAAAATAAGGAACTAATACATATTACACAAAATGGATGACCCTGGAGGACATTATGCTGAGTGAAATATCTCAGTCACAAAAGGACAAATACTGCACAAGTCACTGTTATAAAACAAGACTAATATTGGGAGTTTGGGGAAAACTGAGAAAAGAGAAATGAACACTGCATTGAAACAGATGAGGGAAAGAATTATTTAAAAGGAATATATAAGTAGGCATTATTTTCATGACAGTAGTTCAGAAGAAAAGGTGCATATCAAAGTGGACTGGGGTGATAGAGAGGAAATTATGCAACAGTGAATTAATTTTTTAAAGAGAAGAGTAAATTGTGTTTGTGGGGGTGGGGTTAGGTAGGAGTTTGTGCAACAATGAGTGAATGGAAATCCAAGTTTTCTGTAAACTTTTGTTAAAAATCACAATAAAAAATTTTAAAATAATTTCAGTTATCTGAAAGTTGGACAATGAATAAAATGGCAGAAATAGAATTGATGCCTTTAAGTTGTGATGTTGGAGAAAGGTGCTAAATATCCCATGGACTGCTAAAGGAACAAACAGTATATCTTAGAAAAGGTGCAGCCCAGGAGGTAAGGATAATGAAATATTGTCTCACATATATTGGTCATGTTTTTTTGAGAGACCAGTAGTTGGAAAAGGACATAATGCTTTGAAAGGTGGAGAGTTAGTGAAAGAAGGGAAGACCCTTAACAAGATGCATTGACATAGTGACTGTAACAGTGGACTCAAGTGTGGCCCAGGACAGGGCAGGGTTCAGATCCATTCTTCATAGGGTTGCTATGAGTCATAGTTGACTGGATGGTATTTTTTTTCTATAATTATATTTTATTAATTTTCATAAACATTTACAGAGATTTTGGGTTTCCATTCATTCATTGTTGCACTATTCTCTCTAC
>NW_006399896.1:5034344-5034933 GCF_000299155.1 Elephantulus edwardii | reverse complement strand
CCAATTTTGCCAACACCATTTGTTAAAAAGGCTGTCGTTCCAACAACAATGAAAGGTAAAACCTTCTGTAAACTTGTGTAAAGTGAAGTAGCCATTGTGGTCTTTCGAGAAACAGATGTGGCTTACAATCCCTGAGTTCCATTTCCTTACCTGTCTCTTTTCCCTTTTATGCAATATGCTGAATAAACTACCCTTCTTTGTTGTTATGCAAGTTCAGTGGTTACTGTTTCCTTCCTATAATAGCTGGTGCTATCAGCAGAGGTCTGAGAGTAATGGAGATACTAATGGCCTGCAGACCCGCCTGCTGTGGGCTGTAAGTGCTGGTCATGCTCCTCCTACCAACCCCTCCTCATCCCAGTACATATTTTCTCTGTAAGTCTCTCGGTTTTAATTTTATTAGATTCATCTGGTGCCTTCAGATTTCTTCAGTAAGGAGACTCTCGAGTTACGAGAAGTAGTAATCCAGTTCCCTAGAGACACAATTGTTTTAAGGCAGTTTATACTTAAAGTACAAGAAATCCACCCAAAACAAAGCTCTTACCATTCGGAGATGAAACTTGCCAGAATAGATGGTTGTTTGTTTTGTTTT
>NW_006399896.1:5029706-5030249 GCF_000299155.1 Elephantulus edwardii | reverse complement strand
TTTTTTTTTTCTTCCAGTGAATTATAATTTCTTAAACAATCATAATCTAACTCAATCAATCGCAAACCAAATCTTTCACCATACTTGCATCTAAGGAACTGCCTGGCTTCACTTCATGGATTTTTGTTCTTGTGGCAGTCCACAAGATATAAAGTAGTCTTCACCAATAAGACCATCCAAAGCCATCAATTCTCTTTTGTTCTTCCTTATTCATTATACAAGTTTCATATGCATATGAAGCAACTGAGTCAGGTGCCCGTTAGTCTATAATGTGACATCCTCGCTCTCTGCACTTGTGGAAAGGTCCTTTGTAAAACACGATTTGACTTTTGACTGTCCTTTCCATAGTATTAATAAACTCAAAAAATGAAATCCTTAACAACTACTCTTTCCTTCATTTATTAGTATAATTAATATGACTACCCACAGTAACACTGAGGAGGACCTGAAGCGCTTGCTGGAGAGGGTCAAGGACTTCAGCCTCCAATATGGATTGAGGCTCAATGTCACGAAGACAAAGATTCTCACCACTGGACCAATCGG
>NW_006399896.1:5023380-5029606 GCF_000299155.1 Elephantulus edwardii | reverse complement strand
TGTTTTTAATTTAGGTTGTTTATTTTTCATTTCAATGAACATCTACAGAGATTTTGGGATTCCATTCATTCATTGTTGCACCCTTCTCCCTGCACAAACCCCTCCCCCCTCCCCCCATTTGCTCCTCTCCTTGAAAAGCAAAAGAAAAACTCCCTCATAATAGATGGTTTTTAAGTGCCTTTCTAATGCATCTAAATATTATTCCACTATAAAGTGTGATTTTAAAGTTATATTTTTAGAAGCCCATCTTGCACATTAGCAAATTCAGTCACATTTCTACCAAAGTCAGTAAGCTAGAGAAAGATGCCCCAACATTGTGCTGGGCCCCAAAGAGATAGCTCCACTGTACCAGGGTTCCCTTTTACCTGGAAATGAAATATGCCAGCATACCCTGGGCCGAAGCTTTGATCCTGGGGAATGACACGAGCTAGTGCCTTTTCATTAAGTGTAAGGGAGGCGATGGCAGCCAATAGCCAGCAGTCTCCTGCAAAATGGAAACCACAGGTCACTGCTTCAGATTTACAAGAAGGGGGGACGTGTATGACAGAATGAGACATAGGAGTTCAGATGTGGCCACAGCTTCTCTGCATTAACAAAACCCCCCAAACTTAACAGAGTTGGGGCAGAAGACGGAGGGACCAAAACTTAAAAACAAAAACAAGGCACAGATTACTGGTATATTAGAGATTGGTGGAACCTCTGAGACAGTAGCCCTAAGTAGACCTTTGTATCTAGAATAAATCTCATCCCGTGGCTTAACATTCAGTCAAACAATCGGCAGACCTAGGAGGTGACCAGGAAGCTCTGGTGGCCTACTGGACAACCCAAAGGAAGACAGTTTGGATCCACCAGCTGCCCCTGCAGGAGAAAGACAGACAATCTCCTCCTGTGTGATTTATAGCCTCCAAAAACCTACAGAAGGATCAGTCATGAGCCAGGTGAATCTGATGACAATGAGAGAGACATAAGCTTACCATGAATAACAGGAAAGCAATCACTCCTTAGACTAATCACATAAGGTCAAAAGAACAGCATTTCCCCCATATAAAACTCAGAAGGTGGGAAAGGGTGGGATAGGAGGATTAATAGAAATGAGAATTACAGGGAGAAAGTGGAAAAGTACAATTAGATTGTGAGTATTGAAAGTAATGCTATACAACAGTATGTATATAAATGGTTGAATGATAAGTCAAGCTGCTTTCTAAGTGTTCCCTCAAATCACAATGGAACAAAACTGACAGAATGTGAAAATATACCTCCATCCTCCACTCTGCCTCCCTTTATGGTCTCCTCCCGCTTTGTAACGTCTTAGCGATGTTGTCAGTTTGATTCCTTGAGTTTCCAACATAGAGCTCTCTTATGCTTTCAAATTCAAACTCAAATTCATTGCTCATAGATGGCCTTCCAATGGATTTCCAAAGGCTGTGCATTACATAGGAGAGTGCCCATCTTTCCCCAGAGAACTGCTGTGAATTCAAACCACCTCTGTCTTAGCAGCACAGCCCCCGTGGACTGTGCCACTGAAATTCTCCCCACTTCTCTTTGTAAATGTTTTTGCTGTGGGAATATGTGTAAATGTATGTTTGAAAGTGTTCTTCCATCTAACAGAATCTCTCAGCCCTTGTGTTCCGGGTGTGTTTCCTTTTAAAGAATAATATCAATGCCATTAAAACCCAAGGCCCATCTCATACAGTCTAGCTTCTTCCAAGTTCACATTTCTGGGCAGAACTATTGATCACATATGATGTGCTCTCTGGATGCTGGGCAGTGGAAAGTGGCCCTTTCTGGCTGTTGTGCGAGAGAGACCCGCTTTCACAAAGAAGGCAACTGCTGGATTACTTTCTTTCTGCTTCCCCAGGGAGTCATAGTGATAGGGAGAGGGTAGCCATCCTTGAGCTACTGGGCCTATTGTTGTTATTGTTAGGTGCATTGAATTGAAAGTGACACAAAGCTGACTCTGCAGGGGTTTTCAGAAGCTGTAAATAATGTGGGAGGAGATTGCCCATCCTCCTCTCTTGGGGTAACTGGTGGATTCAAACCACATGCCTTTGGATTGCCAGTGCAACTCCTTGCCCACTAGATCAGCAGAGCTCCCTAACAGTGCGTAGAGATCTTTGTGAAAACTTGTGCACCTTCTCTGGGAACTCTACCCTCAACCTATGTAAATACCCTGTGATTGTCTTATATTGTTGATACCTTCAGCTTGCTTGATTCCATAGTCAACACTCTTTGCATCAAAATTCAGGAAATAAAAAGATGGATTACATTGAGAAAGCCTGCAGTCAGGACCTCTCTAGAGTACTGAAGAGCAAAGATTTCAGTCTGGCAACTAAAGTGTGCCTGATCTAGGCCATAATCTTGGCAATTACTTGCTATGCATCTGAAAGCTGGACAATAACTAAGGAAGATAGAAGGATCTATGCCTTTGAGCTGTGGTGCTGGAGAAGAGTGTTGAACATATCATGGACTGTCAGGAGAACAAACAGGTTTGTTCAGGAGAAGGTGAAAACAAATTGCTCCCTGGAGGCAAGGACTTTGAAGCTTTGTCTTCCATACTTGGAGATTTTACTTTTCAAAGAGAAGAGCAAACTGAGGGGGAGGGGTGGGCAGGGAGAAAAATGCAACAATAAATGAATGGAAATCCAAAATCTCTGTAAATGTTCATTAAAATTAATAAAATACATTTTTTTAAAAAAGAAAACATTTTTGTTCAAACAGTAACAGTGAAAAAGCTTTTAATTGTTAAATTAAGTCAATGGTTATGAGAAAAGAAACATTTAGAGTTTGACAAAGTCTTTTAAATGTATTGTATCAACAAAGTGGTTAATGAATTGATTAGGAAAAAATAAAAAAGTGGCTGTCTTTGGTACTTTGGCCTCCTGGTAGATTCTTCCTCTAGTGAAAGCAAGAACATAGACTGCTTTATCTGGTAATAACAGCAGGGCACCTCTGACCTTGGCACAATCACAGTTTGCTTTCTAATGTGTCATCTGTCCTTTGATGCCTCTGGTATAGCTTCTTGAAGACTGCAGAAGATTGGCATAGGCTGAAGGTGTCCATAACCTTACCTCAGTCCTTTCATCTGTAAAATCAGGTAAGTGGTTGGAAGGTCTGTGGGGTGCTGAGACACATGCAGACAGGTAACCTAATGAATGTATAGACATGTAGGTTGTAGTCATTTATAAGATTTCTGGCACAATGCGGCTGGGCTCGTTGTTCTTGTAAATGCCTCGACTGTGAGCTCTGGGCCACATACATATTCCTGACAGAAGGATGTGATTGCAGGGCTTTGGAGTCACAGGCATTTATTCTGAGAGAGCAGGCCACTGGACTTGGAAGGAGGAGAGAAGGAACAAGAGGGTGAGAACAGTGGGTATCCTCCCAACTCTGTGCCCTTTGTCATTTTGGGACCTGCTGCTGTTACTGCTGACCCATGCTGGAGAGGCCAGTCCTGGTGAATGCCAGTAGGATGTGTCCAGCAAACGTACTCTCCTCTTACACATTCACCCACTTACCAAGTTCTCCTTGGCAGATATCAGTCCTGGTGGCTCCTCCAAGAATAAATTCTGGGTTTTTCACTATTTCCTGTCAAAAAAGGAGACATTTATTAAAGTGAGATCTGCCAGGCAATGAGCCATTAACACGAGAAAGACTCAGGACTTTTTACTTTAAGACTCAGGACCTTTTACTTTCTTTTGGGAAAAGGGCCTTTATTTGTTTTGGAAAGGCTGCCATGACATGATGTCTCATACAGACCTCCTGTAATGTGGACTCAACCTCCTTGGCAGTACCTCAGTGCCATCCTCTGTCCAAATAAATCCTCACCACATCTACCTGCAGAGGGAGCATGGGACATGGGATCTGCATCCTCACTCAAGCTCTTGGTGAGGAATCAGAGGCTGAGTATTTGAATCCTGAATCTACCTCTTTTGAGAGTTTCATCTCCCTGATTTTCAAGTTCCTTGTCTTACAATAGAGTTAGAAACACACACACACACACACACACACACACACACACACACACACACACACCAGATCTGAGTAAAAGACAAATCCTCACTCCTTGTCCATACAACTTGATTCTTATAAAACATGCCCTTAGATACAATTAGGATATACATAATAAAGAATTATATACCCTAACCAAATTGGATTTTTTCCAGTTTTATAAGACTGACTCAACTTTGGAAAAGCAATTAATAGAACTTACATAATAGGCTAAAGAAGGATAATAAAATTATTTCAATAGATATAGGGAAAGCACTAGACAAAACGCAATACCCTTTTATAGTAAAAACTCATAATAGAGGGGAACTTCCTCACCTTGTCAGAGAATATCTACAACATCCTACAGCTAACTTTATGTTGATAAACTAGATGCTTCTCCTTATGATCTGAACCAAGACAAAAATGCCTCTTGTGGCACACCAATTAAACTTTGTACTTCAAGTCCTAGCTAACACAGAAAACAGGGGAATGGTATGTATGCAAGGCACAGCAACTGAGAAGGAAGAAATAGACATTATTTTCTTCACAGGTGGCATGGTTGTCTATTTAGAAAATCTCAGAGAATTGACAAAAATAAATTCCGGGAACTAGTAAGCTAGGTAGCAGGATACAAGTTAAATGTACAAAAGTTGATTGTTTCCCCTTATACCAGCTATTAACAGTGTGGAGAGACTCCTGCTCCCCAACTTCCCACATTCTCCAGTATTTGCTTCTCAACTTTATCTGAAGCTGTCACATCTCCCAAATCCTGTCTGCTGCTTTTCTTTTTTTAGGAGAAATTTATTCATTCTCAAAGGAATGAGAGTTACTCATCAGGTACAGAAAGGCAAGGTCTTTGTCCTAGTGATTTATACCTACTTGTCTGATGTTTGTGTACTGGAGTGCATCCTGTATGCTAATTAGGAAGAATTCCCTATACGTGGAGCTGGGGAGTTACTCTATGCTGGGACACATCACAGTACGTGCTGGACAGAGGAGGCTCTCACGTGTTCTAAGAGTGTGTGTAATGGTTAAGCTCATGCCACACATACGCCTTGTTTGCTGCAATAGTCTTTGTCACCAGTACATTTGGGTTGATTGTATCTGTGCATGGATGGCCTGCATGCATGGGTGGCACCCAGTTAAGCATCTGTTCAAGTGAAGCTGGAGCGGCAGGGGATTACCTGAAACAACAGCCCTGCGGTTCATTGCAGGGCCTCAGTAAACATGACACAAACTCAGTCTGTGACTAGGGATACTGAAACTGGAAGAAAGGCAGGCCCCTGGCACCACAGAGTTATTTTCATGGCGTGTGAAAGGTTTTTCCTGACATGTTTGCTTTTAGGGCCTAGTCTGTTTACTTGATCAGTCATAGGGCTCTTAGCTAAAGACACAGGCTTTTCCCTACCAACTAATTGGTTAAAAAAGGGGAAACCACCCAGTAAAAAAAAAAAAAAAGAGAGGAGAGCCACATTCATATGGTAGAAAAATGCTCACCTGCTAATTATAGGATTGGAGGTTTTAATCCAATGAGATACCATACAGAGTTATCTCAGTGGAAAGAACCTGGTGTCTGCTTCCAGAAACTCAGCAAGGGAAAACCCTGCAGAGCACAGCTCTGCTCTGACCTGCACGGGCCACCATGAGTCTCCATCAACTCCATGACAGCTGAGTTCTTTCTTTCTGATTTTTTTTAAATTATTTTCATTATTATTTTAATGGAAGTTTACAGAAAAGTTAGACTTTCATTCACTCATTGTTGCTCATCACTTCCCCCTCTACAGTTCACTTAAAAAAAATTAATGTATTTATAGAGACTTTGAATTGCCATTCATTCATTGTTGCACATTTTCCTCCCTGCCTACACTCCCCCAGTTGAATTTTCACTTTGAAAAGAAAAAAACCAAACCAAATCTTTCATTATTATACAATACCCCCCACCCTCCAGTCCACTTCTCCATGTAGTTCTCATTCTGTACTCTTGTCCTGAAAATACCTAATCATATATTCCTTTCAAATAGTTCTCTCCCTCATCTGTTTCAATGCAGTGTACATTATTTATCCCCTTTTCCCTTAGTTTCCCCCAATGCTCATGTCAGTCCTGTTTTATAACAGTGGCATTATGCAGTATTTGCCTTTTTTTGACTGAGATATTTCACTCAGCATAATGTCCTCCAGGGTCACCCATTTTGAATAATATTGCATGAGTTCCTTGTTTTTCAATGCAGTGTAGTATTCC
>NW_006399896.1:5013863-5019945 GCF_000299155.1 Elephantulus edwardii | reverse complement strand
TGGGTGGCTCCTTGGAGGCAAGGATTCTGAGGCTCCGTCTGAAATATTTTGGACTTGTTGTAAGGCGGGACCGGTCCTTGGAGAGGGACATCATACTTGGTAGGGTGGAGGTACAGCGCAGGAGGGGAAGGCCCTTTATGAGGTGGATTGATTCAGTGACTGGGGTAATTGGGATGGGTGTGTCGGAGATGGTTCGATTGGCACAGAACAGAGCAGAATTTAGAGCTGTTGTACATAGGGTCACTATGAGTCGCAAGCGACTCGCCGGCACATAACAATAACCCACAGTAACAGCTGTCAAGAAATCAAAAGGCTTATTACATTGGAAGTATCTGCTGTCAAGCACCTCTTTAAAATGCTAAAAAGCAAAGATGTCAGTTTAAAGAACAGCCATGATCCACATCATGGTATCTTCAAACGTTTCCAAAACTTGAACAAAGCATAGAAGACAGAAGAATTGATGCCTTTGAATAGTGGTGTTGGTAAAGAGTTATGAATACACCCGGGAATGCCAAATGAACAAACAAACCTGTCCTGGGGGAAGTGCGAGCAGGGTGATCCTTAAAGGCAAGGATCTTCGTTTCATACGCATTGTGCATGCTATCAGGAGAAGCCAATCCTTCCTTGGAAGAAGATATGATGCTGTATGCTGCCAAACTCAACATTTTCATAGTGGAAATGTGCACATTCAGCCATCTTCGGAAAGTGACCTTTGGTGAAGGGTAACTTTTTCACATGCTTCATCTTCATGCTGGCTGTGCTGCCGCATGTCTTCAGAGTAAGGTCTCCAGAAATATCTGGACATCTGCTCCCCTTGCCGTTGCACTGAGTGTTTCTTCCCAGTCAGGCCGCTCTCGAGGATGAACGTTTCGATGAAGTTCTGGAACAAAATCATCTTCTTCCGAGTGTAATGAGGACTTCATCTTCCGAGCCCCGCGGCCCCACCGCCTCGCCGGGCGTCGCTGCGCCCTCCTCGCCGCTACGTGGCTCTGCCCTCCGCGGGCGCCGCTCCCGCCGCCCCGCTCCACCGGCTTCGGCCGCTCTGCCTCCAGCGTCGCCGGGGGTCCTGGAGCGGCCTCCGCGACCACGCAGCGCGAGCCCTCCCGGCGGCCTCCCTGGAGGCCCCGCTCCTCAGGTGCCCTCCCTGGCCGGCTTCCCGGCCACGCACCCCACGCCCGCGGGCCACCCCGCAGCGCTCGCCTAGCCGCCGGGGCGCCCACGCCGAGGTCCACCTCCCGCCGGCGCCGCGGCTGCCGTGGCTCTGCCTCCCCGGACCCAGACCAGGACGGCCGTCGCTGGGAGAAGGGCCTAAGCTTTTCTTTAATGAAGTTTATAGTCCTTGGTTTTAGTCCGAGGTCCTTGATCCACTTTTGAGTTGGTTTTTGTGTGTGGAGTGAGGTGTGTGGATCTTGCTTGAGCTTTCTGCAGATAGTTTTCCAATTTTGCCAATGTCATTTGTTAAAAAGGCTGTCATTTCCCCACTTAACTGATTTCATCTCCTTATCAAAAATCAGTTGTCCATAGGTAGATGGGCTAATTTCTGGGTTCTCGATTCTATTCCTTAGGAAGCTCTGGTGGTCTAGTGGCAAGATGCTGCACTGAAATCCCAGAGGTACGTGGTTCTAATCCGTCAGATGCTCTGCTGAAGAAGGAGGGGCCATCTCCTCCTGTACCAGTCAGATCCGATTTGATGGTACACACACACACACACAAAAGAATAAAAAAAAAACAAACCAAAAAGACAAGAGCTCAGTTCTATTCCTTTGATCTATATGTCTGTTGTTGTACCAGTACCACGCTGTCTTGACCACCACAGCAGTGGAGTAGGATTTGAAATCAGGGAGAATGACTCCTACCTTGTTTCTCTTTTTAAGGAGTACTTTGCTTATCTGGGGACTCTTTCCACTCCAAATTGAAGATTGCCTTTTCCATCTCCTTGAAGAGTGGAATTACTATTTGTATTGGGGATTGCATTGAATGTACAAATTGCCTTTGGTAGTATTGTCATTTTCACAATACTGAGACTTCCTATCCATGAGCAAAGTATATTCTTCCATTTTTGCAGGTCTCTTTTTGTTTCTTGTGGCAATGTTTTGTAATTTTCTTTGAATAGATCCTTTGTGCTTCTGGTTGCATTTACTCCCAAGTATTTAATCTTGTGATTAGCTATATGTGATGAGTTTTGTTTTTCTTAGCTCCAGTTCTGTATTCTCTTTGTCACTGTAGAGAAATCCAATAGATTTTTGCATGTTGATCTTGTATCCTGCCACTTTGTTGAATTGGTCAACAATATCCTGTAATTTTCTTGCTCAGTCTTTAGGGTTTTCTAAGTATATTATCATACATTTGTATATAGAGATAATTTTACCTTCTCTTTGCCAATTTGAATACCTCTTATTTCCTTCTCTTGTCTTATTGCTATTGCTAAGACTTCCAATACAATATTGAATAGGAGACATGACAGTGGGCATCCTTGCTTAGTTTCTGTTCTCAAAGTGAATGCCTTTATTCTCTCTCCATTGAGAACAATGTTGGCCCTCAGGTTTGCATATGTACTTTTTATTATGTTGAGGAAATTCCCCTCTCTTCCTATTTTGCTGAGTGTTTGAATCAGGAAAGAGTATTGGATTTTGTCAAAGGCCTTTCTGTAACAATTGACAGAATCATGTGGTTCTTGTTCTTTGATTTGTTAATGTAATGAATGTTGAACCATTCTTGCATCTCTTTTATTAATCCCACTTGGTCATGGTCAATTATTATTTTGATGTATCATTGGATTCTACTGGCCAGCATTTTATTCAGGATTTTTGCATCTATGTTCATGAGCTATATTGGCCTATAGTTTTCTATTTTGGTGATGTCTTTACCCGGCTTTGGTATCAAGGATATGTTTACTTCATAGAATGAGTCTGGGAGAATTCCATCTTTTTCTATTTTCTGAAATAGTTTATGTAGAATTGGTGACAGTTCTTCACTGAATGTTCGATATAATTCACTAGTAAAACCATTTGGTCCAGGGCTTTTTTGGTTTTTTTTTGGGGGGGGGGCTGGAAGTTGTTTTATTTATTACCTTTTCAATTTCTTCTTTTGTAATGGCTCTGTTTAAGTGTTCAATTTCAGATTGTGTCACTTTAGGAAGGGTGTGAATTTCTAAGTATTTGTCCATTTCTTCTAGGTTTTCATACTTGTTTGAGTATAGTTTTTCATAATATTCCAATGTTAGCCTTTTTATTGTAGTTGGGTCTATTGCGACATTGCCCATTTCATCCCTTAGTAGGATTATTTATGTCTTTTCCTTTGTTAGTTTTCCTAGGGGTTTGCCAATTTTATTGACATTTTCAAAGAACTAACTCCTAGGTTTGTTGATGGTTTCAACTATTTTTCTGTTTTAAATTTCATTTATTTCTGCCCTAACTTTTATAATTTCAGTTTTTTTAGAAGGTGTCAGGTTTTTTTGCTGTTCTTTTTCAATTTGTTGCAGATGTTGAATTAGAAAGTCAATGGTCATTTTTTCCTGCCCTTTGATGTGTTTGCTTATTGCTATAAATTGACCTCTGATTACTGCTTTGACTGTTTCCTTGCAACAGGTCCAAAGTACGTCAGATGAAGCTTCAGAATCCTTGCCTCCAAGGAACAGTCTGAATTCACCCTCTCTAGGATGAACATGTTTGTTCTCCTAGCAGTCTATGGTATATTCAATATTCTTCTCCAGCACTAAAGCTCAAAGGCATCGACTCTCCTTCTATCATCCCTAATCATTGTCCAGCTCTCTGAAGCATAGCAAATAATGGCAAAGACCATGGCCTGTATCAGGTGTATCTTAGTCTCCAGACTGACATAATTTCTCTTCAGTACCTTGGAGAGGTCTCTGACAGCAGACTTTCCCAATGCAATATGTCTTTCAATTTCCTGGCTGCTGGTGCCAAGAGTGTTGACTGTGGAGCCAAGCAAACTGAAGCTGTCAACAATCTCGATCTCTTCACCATCTATCATGATGCTGCCCATCAGCCCAGCAGTTAGAATCTTTGTTTTCTTGACGTTGAGCTTCAATCCGTATCAAAGGCTACAATCCTTGACCTTCTGCAGAAAGCGCTTCAGGTCCTCCTCAGTTTCAGCAAGCATGGTTGTGTCATCTGCATAATGTAGATTGTTGATAAGTCTACCTCTAATCCTGATGTCACTCTTCTCCTTATAGAGCCCAGCCTCCTGGATAATCTGTTCTGCATATAGATTGAAAAGATATGGAGATAGGACATATCCTTGATGCACACCCTTCCCGTTTTTGAACCATGCATTGTTTGCTTGCTCTGTTCTGACAACTGCCTCCTAGTCCAAGTATAAGTTTTGCATAAGCACAATTAAGTGTTCTGGGATTCCCATTCTTCTCAGTCAGTCAGTTTGTTTTTTGTGATCCTCACAGTCAAATGCCTTTGCATAGTCAATGAAGCACAGATAGACATTCCTCTGATATTCTCTGCTTTTAGCCAAGATCCACCTGACATTAGCTATAATATCCCTAGTGCCACAGCCTCTTGTAAATCCAGCCTGCACTTCAGGCAGTTCTGTTGATGTGTTGTTCCAGTGGTTTTTGGATGATCTTCATCAGAATCTTGCTTGCATGTGATATCAATGATATTGTTTGATAATTTCCACGCTCTGTTGGATCACCTTCCTTTGGAGTGGGAACAAATACAGTAGTGTTATCAATTTCCTTTATCAGTTTTGTTAATTTTTTTAATATATTTTGCAGCTCTATAATTCGGTGCATAGATCTTTATTATTTTTATGTCCTTTTATTCTATTGATCCTTTAAGCATTATGTAGTGACTTTCCTTGTCCTTTGTGATGATTTTAGCATTGAAATTTATTTTATCAGAGATTAGCATCACTACTTCGCCTTTTTTTCTGGTTGCCATTTGCTTGGTATATGTTTTACTTATTTTTTTTTTTTAATTCTTAGTCTTTTCTTTGGCTTCACATTTCAGATGTGTCTCTTGTAGACAGCATATTGATGGATTGTGTTTTTTTTTTCATCCAATCTGCTTTTTTTTCTCTTCAGTGATGTATTTAAACCATTCACATTTAGTCTGATTTTTGAGAGGCAAGTTTTCATTGCTATCATTTTGTCAAATTATTTTTGGTGGTGTTGTTCATTACTTTGGTCCATCCTGCTTTCCATGGTGTTGTTCGTTACTTTGGTCCATCCTGCTTTCCATGGCAGCTCTGTAAGAAGGACGCTTCTCTGTGTTTCCTGTAATGCTGGTCTTGTTTTTGCAATAGGTTCTGTTTTTCTGGGAATATCTTGATCTCTCCTTCATAGTTGATGGACAAGTTGGCTGGGTACAATATTCATGGTTCACAGTTATAGTCTTTGAGTGTTTGATATATGTCATTCCACTCTCTTCTTGCTTGCATGACTTCTGCTGAGAAATCAGCACTTAATCTTATTTACTCTCCTTTATAGGTTACTCTTTGTTTCTCCTAGCTGCTTTCAGAATTCTCTCCTTATCTTTGGTTCTGGCAAATTTGACTATGTTATTGTGTTTTTAATTTCTTGGTGTTTTTCTTCTGGAGTCTATTCTATATGGTGTTGATTCTGCTTCTTGAATATATATTCTCTCATTCTTCATTAAGCCTGGGAAATTTTCTTCTAGTAATTCTTCCCTAACTTTTTTGATGCCTTTACTTTCTTCTTCCTGCATATTATTTCTCTTGATGGGTCCCACATTATTCTTAGGTTTTCTTCTTCTTGATTCAGTTTTGATCCTACTTTTTGCTCTAGCAGATCAGTGTTGACAATTCTATCATCAATTTCACTGGTTCTGTGTTCCATCTCTTCAACTCTGTTTACATATCCCTCCATCGTGTTGACAACACCTGAGCCATTGGACCTTATATTTTGGATCATGGTTTCTTGTTTTTCCAGAGCCTCTAATTCTCGTTTGTTTAACCTGCTTTTTTTTTTTTAAAGCTCCTCCTGGTTTTTTGCTTGCAGTATCCTGTAATTCATCAAGTCTGTCTTTCACTCATTGAAAATATTCAATTCTTTTAAATTTTGTGTCAGTTCTTCTCTAAATGTTTT
>NW_006399896.1:5002436-5010245 GCF_000299155.1 Elephantulus edwardii | reverse complement strand
AAAAAAATAAATTTTGTGTCAGAAATTTCCATCAGACTTTCTGGCTTCAGGAAATCCACTAATACTGTGGCACTTTTTTGTGGGTGACATCTTGCTTTGTGCTTGTGTAGGCTGTAGAGTAGCCTGCTTCTTACATGACATTGTTGCTGTAGAGTTTTTCATGCCTGAGGCAGTGATCTGTTTTTGATCTGAAGTCACTGCTACAGAAGAGGGTGTGGCAGTTACGCTGCCTGTGTTTCTCTCTGAACTTCTGAACCAAGAGAAGTTTCAGCTCAGGGCTTGTGAAAGTGGCCTCTTCTGTCAGATAATTGTTGCAGCTAAGTCAGACCAACGTGTTCTGGATTAAAGGCAGTTCTTTGACAGGACATGAGGAGATGCGAGGCTGAGTGTAGGGTGGGCACAGGAGGGGCAGGCATGCACACAGGTATGTTCTGGGCTGGCATGTATGCAGATGCTCATTGGGCAGGCATGTGTGGGGACCTCACTCAGTTCCTAGTTGTCCAGTTGGACATGCGCGGGACATCACTCAGACTGCAGCTTTCAGGCTCATGTCTGGTGGGGCTAGCTGTCCAGGTGGGCATGCACAGGACTCCACTCAGATTGCAGCTGTCAGGCTTGTGCCTGGTGGGGCTAGCTGTCCAGGTGGGCATGTGTGGGGACCTCAGTCAGATTACAGCTATCTAGCTTGTGCAGTGGGACTTGCATCTGGCAGAGCTTGTGGCCGGCATGGCTCACACCCAGTGGTGTGGAAGTTACAGTGGGGCTGGTGGTTCCAGCGGGTCTGGAGGTTCCTGAGGGGCTCACAGGTTTTGTTTTGTTTTGTTTTTAAAGTATTCATTCACTGTTGCATAATTACCTCACTCCCAGTATTACTCTTTGTAATGTACCTCTTATTCTGGGCTGTTGTCATACATATAATTCCTAATCATATATTCCTTTTAGACAGTTCTTGTCTTCATCTTTTTCAGTGAAATGTTCATTATTTATCCACTCTTATACTATTGTCTTCCCAAACCCTCATGTCAGACCTCTTTTATAACAGGGGTGCTAGGCGGTATTTGTCCTTTTGTAACTGAAATATTTCACTTAGCATAATGTCCTGTAGGGTCAGCCATGTACTGTTCTTCAGTGCTGTGTAGTATTCCATTGTGTGAATATAACATAGTTTTTCTATTCAATCCTTTGTTGATGGGCAGTTGGGTTGCTTGCATCTATTTGCTATTATAAACAACACAGCAACAAAAATGGGTGTGAACATATCTGTTTGGACACTGTTATGGTTTGTTTAGGGTATGTTCCCAGTAGAAGTACTGCTGGGCAAATGAATTTTTTAAATTTCCTTTTTTAAAAAAAACCTACCAAACTGCCTGCCATAGAGGTTGTATCATTTTACACTCCCACCAGCAATGAAGAAGAATTCCAATCTCTTCATTATGCTCAACTGATTTTTGACAAGGAGATGAAATCAGGCGAGTGGGGAAATGGCAGTCTTTTAAACAAATGGTGTTGGGAAACCATATGTAGAAAACTCAAGCAAGACCCACACCTCACACTGTGCACAAAACCCAACTCAAGGCGGAGCAAGGAATTTGTTAAAACCAAAGACTATAAACTTTATTAGAGAAAAACTGAGAAGACTCTAGAAGCTCTAAAACACAGTATGAACAGTCTTCCAAGTATAATGAAAAACCTATAACCAGGAGAGAACAAAATAAATGCATGGGACCTTTTGAGAATCAAATAACTGTGCACATTAAAAAAAATCAATAGGGTAAAAAGCAAAGCCACAGACTGGAAAAAATATTTGATAATGTTATATCTTATAAGAGACTCTTACCTGAAATTTATAGAATATTCAAGCACCTCAACAAGAAAATGGTAAACAGCCCAATCACAAAATGGGCACAGGATATGAATAGACACTTTACTAAAGAAGACATTCATATAGCAAACAAACACCTGAACAGATGTTCAAAATCCCTAACTATCAGAGAGATACAAATAAAAACAACCATGAGAAATCATCTGACCCCAGTAACAACAGCAAAGTTCAACAGAGCAGCAAACAGGAAATGCTGGCATGGTTGTGGAGAGATTGGAACCCTCCCTGGTGGTTTTATAAGTAGGGCTTGGAGAAGCTGAGTGGTGATCAACAATAGCTCTGAGTGGATGAGTTCTAGAGGCTCACAAGTCAGGACTCAGGTCCTGTCCTCGGAACTTCCTGGTTCTGGAGAGAATGCTCTGGGAGGGTTAAGCACATTTTGCAGGGCAAGTACAGGTGTGCGATCCAGTGTGGACCACAGTGCTACAGGGATGTCTTTCAGAACTGGGAAGATGTGGACACTTGGCTGAGCAACTGTGCTGGGTTTAGGGTGAGAAGTATGGAGTAACTGAGTTTAGAGAAGCAGCAGAAGCAAAGGTGAAAGTATAAGCTGAAAGTGAGAGGGAAGAAAGAAGGCCAGGAAATGTCAAGTTGGGAAGTAGGGCTGCAGATGAGGGACACAGACCCTTAAATTGTGAAGTGTGCATTCTTTTCCCATTTGATCTGGGCTGTATGCCAGTAAATCTGATAGCCAGCTGCGTTTTCCTTCTTCCCAAGTGAATAGGTGAGGTTTGATTTCTTTTTAGGTTTACACGCACGCACATACACAAACAAACATATATACCAATCTGTTCACATTTACATCACACACACATACTTAGACACTACACCCACTCACAGATACTCAGAGGCATTCATCCACACATGCACATATACACACACTCCATACATGCTTTCAGACACACACACACACACACACACACACACACACACACACACACATTCACACGTACACCATGTACAATTACACACTCACACATACTACTCACCATACACTACACATAGACTGCTATTGCAAATAGCAGTGAAAAGCTTTCTGTTGTTATGTGCTGTTGACTTGGAACCAATTCAGGGTTGACCCTCTAGTGGGTTTTCAGAGGAAATAAATCACACAGGAGGAAACTGCCTGTCTTTCTTCTGTGTAGCAGCTGGTGGATCTGAACTGTGGATCTTTGGGTTGGCAGCCCAGCGTCTTACCACTAGGCCACCTTGAAGAGCCAAAAAAATTGTTTTGTTTTTTCTGAGGTTTTTTTTCCAAAGCATATGTTTTTTATATAACCACCACAAGGAATTTCAAGCGGGGAGATAGGAGTTGGTAGGATTGCATTCTGTAGACCTGACTTATAAACGAGACGGGATTCAGAGATGATGATTACAATGTAGTTGTCATTGTTATGTGCTGTGGAGTTGGAACCAACTCATAGCCAAGCCTCCAACGGGTTTCCAGAGGCATTACATCACATCGAAGATTGCCCATCCTTCCGCAGAGCAGCTGATGGATTCGAACTGTAAGACTTTGGGTTGACTCCTAACCACGTGTTAACGCTTTACCATGAAGCCACCAGAGCTCCCTGATGATGACAATGGTGACAATAACAGTAATGACAGTGGCAACAGACATTCACTGAACACCTTTTGTGTGCCATACTTTGGGCTTACCACAGTCATCCAAAATCCCATAGTCACCTTCCAGGAGGTAAGTGATGTGGCCATAGTGACGTAATGAATTAGTGGTGGGGTGGCCAGCACTCAGAGCCTAGCCAACACTCCTATGCCACCCTTGCCCATGAACCACCTGTCCCCTAAGTGACCCCCTATGCTAGCACCACCCAAACGGAGTGGATCACAAAGGCAGGTCATAGGGAGGGCCAGATGAGCCCAGCACAGCAAATATTGACATTTTGTCCCAGGCACCAGCTGGTGCCTCCTGGAACCCAACCTCTTTTATTTCTGGAGGTGGAGCCAGTTCCTTCCATGAATTCCTTTCATCACCAAAGGCAAGTAATTCCCTTCCCTGCACCTCCCTCATCGGGCACCCAGTGGTGCTCTCACTGCAGATGGGGTGGGAGTGGGGTGGGAGGCAGGGTCCACAATTCAGAGTCAGAAGTTGTAGACACTTCATCCAAGTTATGTCGGCATCATCCCATAGTCGTGGTGCCCTGACCCAATACTGCCCTTCAGCAATGAACCACAATGCTGCCAACAATGTTGTTCAACCTACCAAAAGCGCCACAGGTGAAAGATAAAGAAGTCTCCTTCCTTAAAGATTTACAGCCTTGGAAACCCTAAGCCAGAATAATTTCATAGCTGACCCTCAGGCCGGTTTGTCAGAAGGATTTTGCTCTATTTTCTACCATGGAGCAGCTGGTGGATTTGAATTGCCTTTGAGTTAGCAGCCCAGTTCCTTACCCACTAGGCCGCTAGAGCTCCCTATGGGGTATAGAAACCCCTGGGGCGGCTAGATTTCATCCTTTAGGCTCCCTCTGCTTCGGAATGACTAGATGGCAGTGTCTGAGGACTTGGGTGAATTCCTGAGAATTTTCCTTTTGGATGGAGTCAAGTGTCTAGAGCTTTGAGCCTATCGTGCACTTCCCGACCATATCCTCTCTGATTCCAGGTCAAAGCAGTGGTGGGAGCTGGGAGCTGAGGGCCAGGAGGGGGTGCAGTTGGAGAGAAACCCCTCTGGAGCATTCCACCAGTTGCTGTGAACACTTTGCACCCGTGAAGCAGCCTTTCAGGGGTTCTCAGATGGATCTTGTGCAGGCCCCTCCTGTCTTTTTCAGCTCCCCTCCCACCACTGTGCCCTCCTTGCTGCACTCACCCCTGGTCGTTTCCACACGAAAGGGACCTCAGGCTTCTGGCTGTAGAAGAGGGAGGCACAGCTGGCCGGGAAGTCGTGGTCCTCAAACAGGACACCGCTGCTCAGGCATTCCTGGCGCAGTTGCTCAAAGCTCTTGCCCGAAGAGTGGATACTGCGGGCATCGCCGCGGGTCGGGGGCGCCTGGGAGGCTGCAGTCCGGTGGAGGTAGGACATGGTGCTGCAAAGGAGCTGAGGACACAGAGGCTGTACATGGAGGAGAAACTAGGCCCACAACTGCCTGCAGGGAACTCCCTGCTGAAGACAGCGAGCCTCGCCCAGAACGCAAACTGCTGGTGAGAGCAAAGTACCCTAGTGAAGGTTTCGCGCTGCCCACTCCCTGCACGGGTGGTGCCGTCTCAGAAGGTTTGGGAGCCCAGTGAGAGGACTACCTTCTGAGGAAAGGGAGAATGATACCAAATGGACCCAGGAAATGGCAGGGCCATTATAGTCCCATGGGTCAGTCCATGGTGCATCCTTCACAGCTTTCTCCCTTTAGCAGAATTGGTATCTTCTATTTGGAAGAACACTTAACTAATACTAAGAGCAACATAGCGCATTGCTAGTGCGTTCCAGCCCGCTCACCGTCCCATTTTTATTTAAATTAGAGATTGCAAAGGCCTTCTGTAAAGGGACTGATACTGTAAATGTTTTTGGCTTGGTGGGCCCCTCTGTCTCTCACTCAGCTGTGCCATCTTATTGCTATAGCATGGGCACATGATATGTAAATGAATGAGTATAGCAATCCTGGTGAAGCTTTCCTTAGCGTGCTGACAAGGTCCCTGGTGCTGAAGAACTTAGCTGGAAGCCTCTCTCGCCAGGCCTCTTCCACATTCTTGGCTGATAGCTTTGGGTGACATGTTCAAAGCAGACATCATACTATTGAAATTCCTTGCTCTGTGGAGCCCTGAGAAACAATTTTACGCAATGTTATCAGCCAGAATAAGGCCAGAGACTTACTGTGGATCAGACCGTCAATTGCTCATATTCAAATTGAAGCTGAAGAAAATGAGAACAAGTGCAAGAGAATCAAAATGTAACCTTGGACAGATTCCACCAGAATTTAGAGGCTGTTTCGAGGACAGATTTGTCACACTCACACTGAACACTAATGACTGAAGACAAGATGAGTTGTGAGATGACATCAAGAGCATTGCAGATGAGGAAAGTAAAAAGAGAAAAACTCTACTCATTGCCACCATGTCAAAACTGACTTGTGGCTGAACCCTCTGATGGGCTTTCAGAGGCAGAAATCACACAGGAGATTGATTGCCCATCTGCCTCCTATAGAGCAATTGGTGGATTTGAACTGCATGTCTCTGGGTTGACAGTGAAATTCTTCACCAGTTAGGCCACCAGAGCTAGGTCACTAGAACAATATATTGAAAATATAGAAAACAAACAAAAAAAAGATAGAAAACAGGATTTTAAAAAAACAAACCCAAAATGCATGTTAGAAGAAACTTTGAAACTTGTTCTGGAACATGGAGTAGAAAAGCAAATGGAAAAAATGTTGAATTAAAAGAGTAGAAAAAGCACTGTGTGGACCCAGGCTGTCATGTTGGCAGCTGGTGCCTTTCATTCACAAATGAAGCCAGCTCTCCTGAGGCTGCAGCAAGTGGACAGCTGGATGCATGGAAGTCTGTCATGCCAGCAGTGGCGTCCACATCAAGCCCTCCTATGACCAGTCCCTCTAGCTGACCAGGTTGCAGGTGGTCCTGGCCAAGTTCTCCAGTGCGAACATGCAGTTCTGGATGCTCTGGCGGATCTGGCATGACTCCGAAGTGGTGCTTGATCACTTTCCTTATCCTGATCCTTCCCAGTGGACAGATGAAGAGCTGGGTATCCTTTCTGATGATGAAGACAGAGGACTGCTTTTCCCCTGACCAGTGGGTGTGCCCTGCGTCCCTGAGTTGCGAGGAGTGGCAAAAAGTGATGGATTTCAAATTTTAAACATAAATGCTAAATTAAAACGGTCCAACGAGGAAGGGGGTGGGGGGAAGAGCAGAACAATTGATTTCAAATGGGCAAAAGACATGGAAAGAATTTTCACAGAGGAAGATATTTGAATGGCAAACAGACACATGAAGAAATGCTCCAAATCACTGGCAATAAGGAGATGCAAATCAAAACCACAATGAGGTACCATCTCACTCCAGCAACAGTGGCAAAGTTTAACAGGGCAGTAAGTAATAAATGTTGGAGAGGATATGGTGAGAAAGGAACTCTTAGACATTGTTGGTGGGATTTTAAAATGGTGCAACCATTCTGGAAGGCAGTTTGGCACTTCCTCAAAAAGCTGAACATAGAAATTCCATATGACGAAGCTATTCCACTACTTGAAATATACCCTGAGAAAACGATAACTGAGGCACAAATGGAGGTTTGTACACCAATGTTCATAGCAGCATTATTCACCATCACAAGAACATGGAAACAGCCCAAATGTCCAACCACAAACTAATGGATTGAGAAATTATGGTACATTCATACAGTGGAATACTATGCAGCCCGCAGGAGTAATAACTTTGTAAATTGTCACCTAACTTGGGAGGGACTGGAGAGCATTATGCTGAGTGACCTAACTCAGTCCCACAAGGACAAATACTGTATAAAACCATTATTATAGAATGAGTATAATGATTCAAGAGGGGTGGGAGAGGTTGGAAGTAAAGGGAGGAGGACGTGCAGGGAAATGGGGGGATTAATCATGGGTTGTACAATGTGATGGGGGAGGTGAGGGAAATTGAAAGAATTTGTTCTTGCAAACAATGTATTTGAATTTTGTAAATAAGGCAGTAGAAAATTTTAAAAGGCAGCTGGGGTGGGGCGGGGGTGGGAAATGGTGAAGGCAGCTTGAGAATACAAAATGAAATGTTATCATGAAATGTCCATAAATAAAAAGGGGGGAAATATGTTTGGCATTTTTCAAGCTGCAAGTACTGAAGAAAAACTTCTAGCATCAAGTTGAAATACTAGGGGATTCTATGGGCAAAAAGAAATGATACAGGAATCCTCCAAAAGAGATGGAAAGAAAACATAAATTCACTTTGTTTTGGTTTTTTTTTTT
>NW_006399896.1:4998544-4999801 GCF_000299155.1 Elephantulus edwardii | reverse complement strand
AAAAAAAAAAAAAAGAACCAGTGGTATTAAAGTAAGAAGTTCAGCTGCACCAAGGCTTGGAGGAAAAATCAAGCTCCAGGGACTAGTGGAATACTCCTGGAGATGTTTCAACACAGGAAGTCAGTCTGGAAACACTAAATTCCGCAGTTTGTGCCTATCCTGAAGAATGTGAAAATTACCATTAATGTATTATATGTTGTTGTTGTTGTTTGCCGTCGAGTTGAGCATTCAAGCAAGGACCTGAAGTCTTTTGTAACTATTGTTGTATCTCAAAGTTCATAGAGTTTCCGGGTAGTAAGTAAAATTTTGCTGGAGATTATTGAAAAATGGTGACAATAGTACAATAAAAGGAATTATTTTAGAAAGTCAAACTGTATTCCAAAGATATCATGGAGAGATATCATGGCTTATGTCAGATAGACCATGACTGAAACAGAGAATAATAGGAAGAGTTTTACCTGCATTTATCGAGGATAAAGAGGCATTTGACTCTGGGTGTCATGACAAATTTTGGGTAATATTGCAAAGAACAAGAATTCTAGAAGTGGAAGAGTGTTCCTCCAGATGTAACAGCACTAATGGTTTGTCATTGTAATGCTTTTCCATTGTGGGCAGTATTTGGGAGAGCTCCCACTTGTAAAACAGGTTGGGAAGCAGGAGTGTCATCCACTTCCTAAACCATATGCCTCTGGAAACTCTATGAACTTGGAGAAACAACAATAACTATGGAAAGGCATTAGGTCTTTTGTTCATAGATTTGCTATGAGTCAGTCAATCTCGACAGCAATCAACAATAACAGCAGTCTCATCTAGCAGTGGTTAAGTGTCGTTGAGTCAAAGATGACTCAGAGTAAGCTTTGTACAAAAGACCTGAACTCTGTTTTATAACCAACATCATTGCTGTACATTTATAGAGTTTAGAAAATTTGTTCTGTTCTGAATAGGGTGCCGAAAACGAATTTTGGCTGGTTCACTGCCCAAGTACAAAGATAGAGCAATCTCTGTAATCCCCACAAGATGGAGCTAGAATCAAGCTTATTTTGCTTTGGCAGCAACCTCATTTCTTAACTTTTTTTCCCCCTATATTTTATTAATTTTCATAAACATTTACAGAGATTTTGGGTTTCCATTCATTCATTGTTGCACTATTCTCTCTGCCCTCCTCCCAGTTTGTTCTTGTCCAAATGCCACAGTGCTTATTAATCTTCTTTGTCAGTGTGTCCTTTGCCATTCCCTATCACTCCTCCCTGAGAGAGA
>NW_006399896.1:4995264-4997835 GCF_000299155.1 Elephantulus edwardii | reverse complement strand
ATGGGTGTGCATATATCTGCTTGGATGTCAGCTATGGTCTCTTCAGGGTATTAACTTTTGAAGGGAAGACATAAGATGCTTGTTTCCCCTGTAGTTTATGTACAGAATGCAGAATTCAACTTGATATTTAGTTGAAGATCTGTTCATATGTTACCTGAACTCTAGAGAGGTTAACTGACAAATTTTAAAATGTGTCTTGTTTGTGGGGAAAAGGGCGTAAAATATGGTTATTATTTTACATGGCTGTTAGGTAGGAAATTTAAATATACTAGAAGTAGAGATAAATGTGCTGAATTTAAAAATAAAGTCTCACATTGGTAATCAAATACCATAATGTGATGATAAATATTTATTGTTCTATGATTGAGCTGCAGCTGCATTTTCTGATTTCAATACTTCTCTTGCATATCTTCATAGAAGCCTGATTTTTTTCATAGTTTTAGTGAAGTGCCACACCGCTTTCTCATACCAAACAGCTCTAACCTGTGAGCAACCAGGACTTTTCCAATAAACCCAGGATGACATTGAGTACCTGCTGATCTATTTCCTAAGACACAGACCTTGGTCTTCTTAGAGATAGTGCAGTGTGTGTGGTTTTGTTAAGGATAATGGAAACCAGAAGAGGAAAGAGGCATGTTTAACGTACTGCCTCTGAGGAAACATTTAGCCCTAGTTTTTATATGCCTTTCAATGGATTCCAGAGACTGCCTAACATTTTCCCACACAGCAGCGGGTGGGTTTAGGGTAGTGGATGGACTAAGCCAGTAAGGCTCCATGCGTTCTGTGTAAGATAGGTAAGTTCCAAGCAGTCTGTCCATCTCAACCTCAGAGTGCTCTGCCTTCACCATATGTTCTTACTTATACTCTTGTCATTGTTGTTAGGTGCCCTGGAGTCTGCCCTGACTCATAACAACCCTGTGAAAAGACTGGAACCTGCCCCAAACTGCACCCTCCTCAGGATCCCAAACATGCGGGGGCCCATTGTTGCAGTCAATCCATCCTGTGGAGGGCCTACCTCTATTTTTTTATTATTTTTTATTAGCTTGCATACAATCATTCATATACATTGTATTTCATATATGTACATTGTGTTTTATAGAATCATTTCTATATATTGTATTTTATAGAATTAAGTGCTATTGATCTATATGCCTACTGTTACCGTGTCTTTTGCTGATTATCTTTTTTCCTCCCCAAGAATTGGCCCCTCTTGACAACATGCCTGTATAGTATGTTACACCATCCTTATCTCTAGGAGCACGCTGATTGCACTTCTTCCAAGATAGAGTGGTTTTTTCTTTTGGCAGGCTATGTTATATTCAGTGATCTTCAAAACCGTGATTCAAAGTCTTTGTTTCTTTTTTGTTATCCTTATTGATCGGACATCTTTCAGATGTGATTGAAAATGCAGTGGCTTCAATCAGGGCTACCTTAAGGCTTTAAACTGATACTTTAAACTGAAAGTCTCCTGTTAGGGCCCTCTCCAGGGTATTGAAGAGCAATGGTGTCACTCTGGAGACTAAGGTGCATCTGATACAGGCTAGGGTCTTTGCACTCATTTGTTATGCATCAGAGAGTTGGACAATCACTAGGAAGGATAGAAGAAGAATTGATGCCTTCAAGCTGTGGTGCTGAAGAAGAGTATTGACTGTACCATGGACTGCCAAGAAAACAGATTCATTCTGGAGAGGGTTAAACTGGGCTGCTCCTTGGAGGCAAGGATTCTGGTGCTTCTTCTGACATACTTTGGACATGTTGTAAGGAGGGACAGGTCCTTGGAAATGGACATCATGCTTGGGAGGGTGGAGGACAGCGCAAGAGGGGGAAGACCATCTATGAGGTGGATTGATTCAGTGACTGGGGTACTCAGGATGGGTGTGTCAGAGGCAGTGCGATTGGCACAGGATAGAGCAGGGTTTAAGGCTGTTGTACATAGGGTCGCTATGAGTTGCAAGTGACTCGACGGTCCATAACAACAACAACAACAACAACAACATGAGATTCTTGTCTGAGATGGTATTGAAAATGTTTGTTCCTATTCAGTAGGTTTTATTTTAACCCTGTTGGAAAAAGTTTTTGATGATAATAGGGATTTAATCTTTACAAGGTCCCATTCATCAATTTTATCCTGTTGAGATTGTACATTTCTGACTGTATTTGGCAGTCTCTTTATACCATAGACTAGGGCTTCTAAGCTTGATCCCAGTTCATCTCTTATGAACTTTATGGTTTTGGGCTTTACTCCCACATTACTTTGTATTGTGTTAACGGGGCCCTGCCCCGTTAGATAGAACAGTTCTTCCAAGAGAAGGGACGAGGCTTAAATGAAGATGCAGAGAGGCTACTGCTGATGGCAAATAACAAAATTTTTATTTTTTAGACAAAGCCTATATAGGTTTTAGTAGCACATCTGCTGTAACAATTGCATTATCTCATTCAGTCCGGAGATGTTGACCATCTGGTCAAACATTAACTCTCACAGACCTCAGCACAATACAAAGATGTTTTCCAGAATACCTTATTGTGTGCTCTAAGGAACAAATGGTTTTGGTTGATAAGGACACTACATTC
>NW_006399896.1:4990016-4993029 GCF_000299155.1 Elephantulus edwardii | reverse complement strand
TTTTAATTTTCTTAGGCTTCAATTTGAACTAGCACATGAGTGATGGTCTGACCCACAACCTTCTTCTGCCCTTGTTTTTACTGCTGATACTGAGCTTTTTCAATGACTCCTTCCACACATGTGGATTATTTTTCTTAGACAATATATATATTAATTCTTCATAGTACATTCTGAAGTGCTATGCTTGCCTCCAGCAAAACCTTTTTTAAAATCAGAAATTACATTAATCTTTGTATGAGAGAATTTTTTCTGGGAGACAGAAAATACAGAAGTACTAATAATGCTAGGAAAGTATTTTTTTCCTGTCTCAATTTTAATACATTCTCTCTCTCTCTCTCTCTCTCTCTCTCTCTCTCTTCATAACAGCTCTGAATTTTTTAATTCTTTTTCCATATAAGCAATACACAGTGCAAACATGTAAATACTACGGGACGGGATGTGGATATACACCATGAGGCTTCTCTGAATGTAGAGCCATTTCTACTCTTTCATTAATGCATGTGTGCAGGCAGCTGTCCTTGACGTACATCTAGACTGGATGAAATGAAGACAGACAATGTAGACTTTGATGATAAGCCAAGCTGCAACTCCAATATTCTTGTTTTTCATGCAAGGGCACTCAGGACCATGGTCTTCCTCTAGGGTGAACATGGATGTGCTCCATTCTTTTTGACTATTGGAAGGCAGCTCTGATGTCTCTGTCACTAAGGAGCTGAGTGGGCCAGAAGTTGTCCCCCAAAACCCCATCACAGCCTTCCACCAGCTCAGCTCCTTTCACATGTGTCTTCAGTCTTCAGAATTCTTCTGTCTGTACCTGGGATATAGTTAAAGGATATCGGATAATATCCAGCTCACACCCTCACTGCAAGGTGGAATAGTAAGATAGCCTCCATACACCCAATAATCTCGCAACAGAGAGTCTGGGAGCAAAGCGTTTGGATTAAAGGGTATTACTTTGGTATTCTCCTTTAACTGAATATCCCGGAGAATTCCAGTCACAGCTTTCAGGCCTACGTGTTCCTTTCCTACCTGAACAAACAAAGCACTGATAGCTATTCCATGTGACTTTTCCATGGCCTCATCAATACTGCCAAACAGGGTGGAGTTCCAGTGGATCAGATGAAGCTCCATGGGGAAAGCTGTGATACTAATCGTGTGCTCAGAACCAGCTGGTTTCCTCTATCCCAGTAAAACCTGACTAGTTCAAATTCATAGCCTTGAGGCAATGATCCTCATGATAGAAGTGATTTTGATTTCAGGATCACTTGAATAGTGACCTCACAGTCTCAGCAAACCACATAATTTGGGGAGAGACAAACACCAAGCAGTGAGGGGTCATATCTGGCTTCTCTTGAGTTTAGGTTAATAGGTTAATAGACTGACATTCTCTATTAGCATCTGGAAACACCAAACCCCACTCAGCACCTTCCTTGTAGCCCTACTCCACAACCTCCTCTTCCTCCTCTTCATTGTCCTCCTTCTCCGGGAAGGCAATGGAGTCCTCTATGAAGCTCAGGTCAGCCATGGGCGGCTCAGCGGGGCCTCTGGGCTGGGTGCGTGCTGCCTCAGTCTCCGTGCTCTGGCTGGAATGGCCTGCCGGCGCTTGGGGGGTGGGGAGCATGGGCGAAGGACCCGGTGCAGCGTCCACAGGTTGGACTCTGGGCGCGGGGAATCTCAGTCTTCAACCCAGGCAAGGATCAGTGCCGTCAGTCCTTCAGGTGAGGTCCATGTGTAAAGTCATCATTTGTGTTTGGGTTTTTTTTAAAGGTATTTGCATTGAAATAATGATTGAAAATACAAAAGCCAATAATTCTATTTCCAGGCTGATTTCTGCCACTAAGTCCATACTTTCTGATTGCTGTTTCATCTTGCGTGTGTGTGTGTACTTACAGTTTTACTTAAAAAAATTATATATATGTCAATCACTGAGTTGTTCTCAAAGATATCTGGCAATATATTCGTCAAAAATAAAATTTGTTCTGACAAAAACAATATATTCATCATGGACCATACACACTTGCATATATGTGGATGTCAGTGTGTGTACATATATATAAATCTACATATCTGTGTATGTACATGCGTTTGTGTATTTGTGCATATACATATGTATACATATGGACACACACAGACACACCACTCAGCAGCTATTTTAAAACAATCAGGAAAAAGGAATACTTGAAATATTATGTAAAAGCAAGTGACAGGACAGAATTTACAGGAATTTTGACAAAGTGGGAAGAATTGAATTGATCTTATCTTAGTCATTGCGTCCAGAAACTGTGAAGTAGGTGTTGCTGTGTGGATATTCAAAGCAAATGGCACTTGTCTCCTAGGTATTTGAGGATTTTAAAAAAATATTTCTTGGAAAAAGATCCTTGCAATTTACCATTTTAATAGAAAATACAGTAAAAAGAATTGAATCAAAATTATAGATGCATAAATAGTATTATTTTTATCAGAATAATACTAATTCATGGTAAATTCTCAGTAGGTTATGGATAAAATGGATTTTTTCTTGATCTAAAAAAGTAGTCATAAAAACACCCACAGGAAACATCATACCTACTAGTGACTCATTGACAGTATAACCTCTTAATGATTTTATTATAACAGAGACATTGTTTATATGATAAAGAACCTCAATCATTATATCTATTTACCATTGCACTATAGATTTGATAACAGGAAGAGAAAGAATGAGAAGAGATAAGGGGCCATGGAAAACAAAAACAATGGGAGGATGTAAGGCTTCTGAATGAGGAAGTGCCTTTCTTTAAATTGCAGATAACTTTTCTATAGATTGACATTTTCAGAGAATCTATAGCAAAGCAGAATTTATAAATTGAGTACAGACTTTTAATTCAAGGACAACATAACCAAATTACAAGGTCCAGTTGTTCTTATTAATATATATAATTTTGTTGTTTTTGTTATGTGCCATCGAGTCGTTTCCGACTCATAGCGACCCTATGCACAACAGCTCTAAACCCTGCTCTATCCTGCGCCAACC
>NW_006399896.1:4986000-4986571 GCF_000299155.1 Elephantulus edwardii | reverse complement strand
GACCATGACATTTCCACAGCCCTGGGGCCAAAAAACTAGAGATGGTGCCTGTTCATCCCTCTGGCCACTGTACAAATGATCACAGTAGAAGGTCCAGGCCAGAGTGAGAGAAAAGTCTGAAACAAGGCTTTCTGGCTTAATAGAGTCTGGTGGAAATTCCAAGATCATGACCTTCAATATCTTTTGAGATAGCCTCAAGTTCCATCCACAGGACAGGTTTAGGAGGTGAACTGTAATTACTCATTCCAGGCCATAAAGGTCAAATGGACTTTTGCCCAGGGATAAAGCTTCTTCAAGGACCATGATTGCTAAGGGTTATGCAAATTAAAATATGACTCAGAACTTACTCCACTTTTTACAGATGTAATGGTGACTCGATTTTTTTTTTTATTTTCTGACTTCAACTCCTTGCACATTTCATTGTAATATTTTGCTTTGTCATCCCGTGCTGCCTTTTGAAATCTTCAATTCAACTTTTTAATATCTTGAATTCTTCCTTGTGCTTTGGCTTCTCTGTGCTCCAGTGCAATTTTCAGAGTCTCTTCTGACATCCATTTTGGTCTTTTCTTCC
>NW_006399896.1:4973612-4984495 GCF_000299155.1 Elephantulus edwardii | reverse complement strand
GGGTGGAGGGACAGCGCAGGAGGGGAAGGCTCTCTATGAGGTAGATTGATTAAGTGACTGGGATAATCAGGATGGGAGTGTCAGAGATAGTACGATTGGCACAGGACAGAGAAGAGTTTAGGGCTGTTGTACATAGGGTCGCTATCAGTCACAAGAGACTCGACGGCACATAACAACAACAACAACAACAATGGTGACTCAATTACTAAAAATGGGGCACATTTGTTAAAGGTCAGCAAAAATGTGAGAGCATTAGGAGGTCAGGAAGGAATAAAGAACTAGGGGAGAGCAACCTAGTCTTAATGGTCTTCTCCCAGGGAGCAGAAGAGGGAGCCATCACCTCTCCTGCCAGGACAGTTAGGGCACATGCCTGAATGAGTGGTGAAGGGTGGGGTCCTGGGTGAGCAAAAGTGGCCTTTCTCCTATCCTTCACCCCTCATTCACACCCTTGCTTCCCTCTGAGGCCCTAAAAGTGCCCTTCAAAGTCCTCACAGCCAAACTCACCTTGGTCTCCTCATCCCTGGTCTGTTCTCTCCTGACACCTCCCCGCCCTGCGGTTGGTTTCTTCTGACCTGGCCCTGCCCACATGCCCTCTTTGTGACATTTACCTGTGAGGCAATTTTGAGGAGTTTCTGTGGAGTAGACTTTTTGGCTGGGAAAGGGAAAATCCACTCTGAATACTCATCCACTCTGAGCCAAGATTTGTTTTTTTGAAGGGGTCCCGCGCCCTACCTCTATGAAGCGCTATGTCCCTGTAGTCTTCACTGCCTGCAGCGTGCACACAGCTCTGTCAAAGCGCCTTCCCCAGGGTCATCCCAGCTCTGGGGACCCCTGTCAGTGCTCTGTGGAATCCTCCCAGCCAAGCTGCTGAGGGTGAGGAGCCAGATTTGGAGATGGGGGTGTTGGGGGTGCTGCAGACCGGGCAGGCAAGTGAACAAGTTTTGTGTGGAGGGGATACAGAGAGAGGGCGAGGGGGCAGTGGAGTCCTTCAGGTGAGGCAGGTGGGCTCTTGTGGTAACTATTCAGGGAGGTGGGGCAGTGTATTTGAGGTTTCCCTATTATATCTTTTATTATTGAGCATTTCAATGAGTTCCACGTGTCTAGTGTGTATACAAAATTAAAACAAGCCAAGGCTGAGATCAACTGTGTGTCAGCGTGATAATGTGAAATGGCCCCTTGGGTGTCTGCCCAAGGATGTAAATGTTCGTAGAAGTAGTGCACACAACTTTCTCCTACCAAACAGCTCTAACAGGTGAGCAACCAGGACTTTTCCAATAAAACCAGCAGCATGCTTGGGAGGGTGGAGGGACAGCGAAGGAGGGGAAGGCCCTCTATGAGGTGGATTGGTTCAGTGACTGGAATAATCAGGATGGGAGTTTCAGAGACAGTGCGATTGGCACAGGACAGAGCAGAGTTTAGGGCTGTTGTATGTATAGGGTCGCTATGAGTCGCAAGCGACTCGAGGGCACATAACAACAACAACGTTGAGTACCTTCTGATCTATTTCCTAAGACACAGACATTGGTTTTCTTAGAGATAGTGCAGTGTGTGTGGTTTAGTTAAGGATAATGGAAACCAGAAGAAGAAAGAGGCATGTTTTTTGTTTGTTTTTTTTTTCTTTTCTTTTTTATGGTGAGCAAAATTTATTACATTTAGAATTAGCCCGCTGGACTCAGTTTAGATGATCCCAATTTTGTTGGCAACATCCAAAGCATCATAATCAGGAGCAAGTCGAACATAGGCCTTCTTCTCTCCATCAGGCCTAATCAAAGTGTTGACCTTAGCCACATCAATGTCATAGAGCTTCTTTACAGCTTGTTTAATTTGGTGCTTATTGGCCTTGACATCCACAATGAACACAAGTGTGTTGTTATCTTCTATCTTCTTCATAGCTGACTCAGTGGTCAGGGGAAATTTGATGATGGCATAGTGGTCAAGCTTGTTTCTCCTGGGAGCGCTCTTCCGGGGGTATTTGGGCTGCCGTCGGAGTCTCAGCGTCTTAGGCCGCCGGAATGTGGGTGACGTGCGGATCCTCTTTTTTTTTGGCTGTGGACGCCCTTCAGGACTGCCTTCTTGGCCTTCAATGCCTTTGCTTTGGCTTCAGTTTTGGGAGGGGCAGGGGCTTCCTTCCTCGCTTTCGGAGCCATCTTCGTAGAAAGCGAAAGAGGCATGTTTAACGTACTGCCTCTGAGGAAACATTTAGCCCTAGTTTTTATATGCCTTTCAATGGATTCCAGAGACTGCCTAACATTTTCCCACACAGCAGCGGGTGGGTTTAGGGTAGTGGATGGACTAAGCCAGTAAGGCTCCATGCGTTCTGTATAAGGCAGTTAGGTCCCAAGCAGTCTGTCCATCTCAACTTCAGCATGACCTGCATTGACCACATGTTTTTACTTACACACTTGTCATTGTTGTTAGGTGCTCTGGAGTCTGCCCTGACTCATAAGAACCCTGTGAACAGACTGGAACCTGCCCCAAACTGCACCCTCCTCAGCATCCCAAATATGCGTGGGCCCCACTGTTGCAGTGAGTGTAAATCCATCCTGTGGAGGGCCTACCTCTATTTTTTATTATTCATTTTTATTAGCTTGCATATAATCATTCATACACATTGTATTTTATACATGTACATTGTGTTTTATATAATCATTCATATACATTGTATTTTATATAATTAAGTGCAATTGATCTGTGCCTATTATTACCTTGTCTTTTGATGATTTTCTAACGTTAACATCATCTTGTCTTTTTTTTTTTAAGAATTGGCCCCTCTTGATAACATGCTCAAGGTATGTTACACCATTCTTGTCTCTAGAAGCACCCTGATTGCACTTCTTCCAAGATAGAATGGTTTGTTCTTTTGGAAGTCCATGGTATATTCAGCAATCTTCACCAAAATTGTAATTCAAAGTCATTGATTCTTTTTTGTTATCCTTATTCATTGGACATCTTTCAGATGTGATTGAAAATTCAGTGGCTTCGATCAGGGGTACCTTCAGGTTTAAACTGACAACCTGGGTCTTTAATACTTTAAAGAGTTCCTTGACAGATTTCCCTGAGGCTGTGCATCTTTGGACTTATTCACTGCCTCCGCCATGGGTGTTGATTGTGAATGCAAGTAAAATGAAATCATTGACCCCTTTAGTATTTTCTCCATGGAGGGGAAGATAGTGCCTGTCTTTTTCTCGTGGAGCCTCTGGTGGATTGGAGCTGTTTGAGCAGCATTGCTGCCTTGGGGTTAGCAGAACAGCGTCCTATGAACTCCACCAGGAGAAAGCTCCTTTTGAACCTTCACTTGATTCTGTTTCTGTGACCTGCCTTTCTATACATTTCTATAAAATTGTTCATGTGGAAAAGACCCCAAAACATAGAGGTTAGATTCAGTCTGGAGTAATTAAAGGCATAATCCAATAAAAGGAAAATAATAAATCTCTAGGGAAGCAGGTGGACATAAACTGAGAAGTGAAGTGAATTAGTCACATAAAAACACACAAAAGATTTTGTGATACAATGTATCGGGGTATATTTATATAAATGTGATACAATATTTTGGGAGACAATATATTGGGGAATGAGACCATTGTTCATTTTCTGTGTCTTATGTTCCTACTGGGGGAGACGGTGCAGATACTGTGATATGGGTGTTGTGTCATTGCTCCCTCAGCCCCTGTCAGGAAGCTTAGTGTAGAAGCCTTGGCAACCCCATCCCTACCATCAGTCTGCTACTTATCCAGGCACCAGAGCAGTGGGCATGCTTGTTGAGAGTAATTCCTAGGTAGATTGTTAATTGTTGCTAATAAACACACTTCATTGGCCCACACTGGTCTAGGAGAGAGAGTGCCATAAAAAGAAATCTGTGATGATAATAGACTGCAAGATGATAATAAATATCCTAACAAGTAAAGCTTTTCAATTAAGATAGAATGTTTCTCTCTTTCCCCCCCCTTGCTCCTCCCACTGCTCTCTCCCTCTCTCCATCCCTCTCCCTTCTTCCCTTTCCACTTTCTCCTTGCTAATTCTTTTTCTGTTTCCTCTAGAAGAGTAGCTGTAGCTTTATTAACTACCTGCCATGATCCCCTCATTACAGGAGGAATGTATATATATATATCATGGTAGCAAGAGTGGCATCCACTTCCTACACAACATGCCTCTGGAAACTATGAGCTTTGAAAAATGACAAGTTATAGAAAGGCTTCAGGCCTTTTGTTCATATGGTCACTATCAGTCATGCTCGATTTGACTTCAATCAACAACAACATCATGATCCCTCTTAATCCAGAGGTGAAGACTTTTCCTTAAACACTATTGAAATGTAATCCATATAGAAAGGGGTAAAAAAAAAAAGTTGTGTCATCTAGATTATTGCTGATGCACAGTGAATTGAAATTAAGGGTAAAGATCTAAAGAGGAATCACATTCTTTTGTTATTCATTATCAGCAGTTTTTAATTGCAGTTATAAAGTTCAATTATTTCCATGATATATTTCAAATGTTTTAGTTTTTTATTTTTACATTTTTTTATATTTCTTATAATTTTAATGAATGTTTACAGAAAGATTGGATTTTCATTCATTAATTGCTACACATTTTCCTCACTCTCTCTGCTCTACCTTCCCCCTAGTTCATTTTTCATTGCCCTTCTTGTACTTGATTATTGTCATACATATAATGGCTAATCATATTTTCTTTTCTAACAGTTCTTGCTCACATCAGTTTTGCTTTGTAGAACACTTTTTGGTTTGTTTGGGGTTTCACACATGTTTTTGGCAAGCAAGGTTGTATCATTCAGATATATGCACCTATAACCAGAGGCAAAGAAGAAGAAATAGATGATGTCTACCAACTTCTATAGTCGGAGATCGATCAAACATGCAATCAAGATGCATTGATAATAATGGTGACTGGAATTCAAAAGTTGAGAACAGACAAGAAGACTCAGTAGTTGGAAAACATGGACTTGGTAACAGAAATGAAGCTGGAAATAGAATGATTGAATTTAGCGCGGCCA
Source organism: Elephantulus edwardii (assembly GCF_000299155.1). NCBI lineage: Eukaryota > Metazoa > Chordata > Mammalia > Macroscelidea > Macroscelididae > Elephantulus > Elephantulus edwardii. Next base: position 4,979,487 of record NW_006399896.1, on the reverse strand, counting down.
AAAACTTATTCATTGCAAATACGTTTTATATGAAACATGAATACAGGTTATACACATGGATATCACTGGATGGTATGCATAGGAAACAGATTGATTACATCTGCGAAAAGAACCACTGGATAAGCTCAATATCAGCTGTAAAAACTAGGCTAGAAGCTGATTGTGGAACAGACCACCAAGTACTCATATGCAAATTCAAGCTGAAGCTGAGGAAATTTAAACCGAATCCATGAGAACCAAAATATGACTTTGAGTTCATCCCACCTGAATTTCAGAACCATCTCAGGAACAGGTTTGAAGCCTTGAACACTAATGAGTGAAGACCATGAGCTCTGGTAGCCTAGTGGCAAGGAGCTGCAACTACAATCCCAGAGGTGCGCGGTTCGAATCCACCAGATGCTCTGCCGGGGAAGGAGGGACAATCTCCTCCTGTACCAGTCAGATCTGATTTGACGGTACACACACACAAATAAAAAAGAATGAGTGAAGACCTAATGAGTTGTGGGAGGATGTAAAATGTATCATTCAGGAAGAGTGCAGACGGTCATTAAAAAGACCAATGAGGAAGAAAAGACCAAGATGGATGTCAGAGGAAACTCTGAATATTGCACCGGAGAGCAGAGAAACCAAAGCACAAGGAAGAATTCAAGATACTAAAGAGCTGAGTAGAAGATTCCAAAAGGCAGCACTGGATGACAAAGCAAAATATTACAATGAAATGTTCAAGGAGCTGGAGTCAGAAAATCAAAAGGGCAAACTCGTTCGGCATTTCTTAAGCTCAAGGATGCTTTAGACAGAATATGGAATGACCCATGAAGTATTAAAAGAGGATGGAAGGAATATACTGAGTCACTGTACCAAAAGAAATTTGCAGACACAGAAGAATTTCATAAAATAACATATGAGCAAGAGCCTATGGTGAAGGAAGAAGTTCAAGCTGCTTTGAAGGAAATAGCAAAAAATAAGGCCCCAGGAATAGATGGTATACCAATTGATGTAGTTCAGCTAATAGATGCTGCCCTGAAGTGCTCACCAAGTTGTGTCAAGAAATCTGGAGAACAACCACTTGGACAACTGCCTGGAAGAGATCAGTTTTTGTTCCCATTCCAAAGAAGGGTGACCAAGAGAGTACAGAAACTATAGAACAATCTCATTGATTTCACATGCAAGCAAGATTCTACTGAAGATTATCCAAAAACTACTGGAACAACACATATGCAGAGAACTGCCAGTAGTCCAGGCTGGGTTTAGAAGGGGCCGTGGTACTAGGGATATTGTAGCTGATGTTAGATGGATCTTAGCTGAAAGCAGAGAATACCAGAAGAATGTCTATCTGTGTTTCATTGATTATGCAAAGGCGTTTGACTGTGTGGATCATAACAAACTGTGGCTGACTCTGAGAAGAATGGGAATTCCAGAACACATAATCGTGCTAATGCGAAACCTATACTTGGACCAAGAGGCAGTCGTCAGAACAGAGCAAGGAAATACTGCATGGTTCAAAATTGGGAAAGGTGTACACCAGGGATGTGTCCTATCTCCACACCTTTTCAACCTGTATGCAAGACAGATCATCCGGGAGGCTGGGCTCTATGAGGAGAAATGATGCTTTTGAGCTGTGGTACTGGAGAAGAGTGTTGAATATACCATGGACTGCTAGGAGAACAGGTTTTTCTTGGAGAGGGTGAAGCTGGAATATTCCTTGGAGTCAAGGATTCTGAAGCTTCATCTGACATACTTTGGGTATGTTGCAAGAAAGGACCAGTCCTTGAAGAGGGACATCATGTTTGGGAGAGTGGAGTTACATTGCAGGAGAGGAAGACACTCAGTGAGATGGATCGATTCAGTGATTGAGGTGGCAGGAGTAGGTGTGTCAAATACAGTTAGGTTGGAACAGGATAGACATAGCAACTGAATGACACCCTTCCCCTACCTTGAATCCTCATACTCACTCTACAATAATGGTTTTATACAGAATTTGTTCTTGTGGGACTGAGTTCATTCACTCAGCAAAATGTTCCCCAGTCTTTCCAAGTTAGGTAGTAATTTACAAAATCATTGCTCCTGTGTGCTGTATAGTATTCCAGTGTATAAATGTACCATAACTTCTCAATTCATTCATTTGTGGGTGGACATCTATCTGACTGCTTCCATGTTCTTGCGATGGTGAATAATGCGGCTATGAACATTGGTTACACGAGTTTCTGTTTGAGCCTCAGTTCTCATTTTATTGGGGTATATTCCAAGCAGTGGAATAGCTGGGTCATATGGAATTTCTATGTTTAGGTTTTTGAGGAAGCACCAAACTGCTATTCACAGTGGTTGTATCGTTATATAATCCCACCAACAATGTAAAAGAGTTCCTATCTCACCACATCCTCTCCAACATTTCTTACTTTCTGTCCTGTTAAACATTGCCACTGCCACTGGAGTGAGATGGTATCTTATTGTGGTTTTGATTTGTATCTCTCTTCTTGCCAGTGATTTGGAGCATTTCTTCATATGTGTGTTGGCCATTTGTATATCTTCCTCTGTAAAGATTCTTTGCATATCTTTTGCCCATTTGTAATTGGGTTATCAGTCTTTTTCTTGTTGAGGCTGAGGAGTATTATATACACTTTCTTTATGAGACTCTTGTCTGAGATGGTATTGACAAATGTTTGTTTCCAGTGAGTCAGTTTTACTTTAACCCTGTTGGAAAAAGTTTTTGACGAACACAGGGATTTAATCTTTAGAAGGCTCCATTCATCAGTTTTATTCTGTTCAGATTGTACATTTCTGACTGTATTTGGCAGCTACCTTATACCATAGACTAGGGCTTCTAAGCTTGATCCCAGTTTGTCTCTTATGAACTTTATGGTTTTGGGCTTTCCTCCCAGGTCTCCTTGGATTACATTGTAGATGCCATCCCACAACTCATCTGGTATTCAATCACTGGTGTTCAATGCTTCAAACCTATTCTTAAGATGATTCTGAAATTCAAGTGGAATACATTCAAGATCATATTCTGATTCTTGTGGGCTTGTTTTAATTTTCTTAAGCTTCAATTTGAACTAGTACCGGAGTAATGGTCTGACTGACCCACAGCCTTCGTCTGACCTTGTTTTTACTGCTGATACTGAGCCTTTTCAATGATTCCTTCCACAGATGTAGTCAATCAGATTCTTTTTAAACAACATTTTATTTATTAATTCTTCATAGTACGTTCTGAAGTGTTATGCTTGTCTCCAGCAAAAGTGCTTTTTTAAAAACCAGAAATTACATTAATCTTTATATGAGAAAATTTTCTCTGGGAGACAGAAAGTACAGAAATACTAATAATGCTGGGAATGCATTTTTCCCCTGACATGCTGTATATACATATTCATAACATCTTTGAAATCTTATTTCTTTCCTTCTCCATATATGCAATACACGGTGCAAACATATAGATACTACGGGATGGGATATGGATATACACCATGAGGCTTCTCTGAATGTAGAGCCATTTCTACTCTTTCATTAATGCATGTGTGCAGGCAGCTGTCCTTGACATACATCGAGGCTGGATGAGATGAAGACAGACAATGTAGAATTTGATGAAAAACCAAAGCTGCAACTCCAATATTCTTGTTTCTCATGCAAGGGCACTCAGGACCATGGTCTTCCTCCCGGGTGAACACGGACGCGTTCTGGTCTTTTTGACTACTGCAAGGCAGCTCTGATGAGTCTGTCACAAGGGGCTGAGTGGGTCGGAAATTGTCCCCCAAAATCCCATCACAGCCTTTCACCAGCTTGGCTCCTTTCACATGTGTCTCCAGTCTTCAAAATTCTTCTATCTGTACCTGGGATATAGTTGAAGGGTATCGGAATAATATACAGCTCACACCCTCACTGCCAGGTGGAATAGTAAGAGAGCCTTCATACACCCAATAATCTCGCAGCACAGGGACTGGCATGAAAGTGTTTGGATTAAAGCAGGGTATTACTTTGGTCTTCTCCTTATACTGAATATCCCAGAAAATTTCAGTCACAGCTTTCAGGCCTACATGTTCCTTTCCTATCTGAACAGACAAAGCAATGATAGCTCTCCAATTCCATGTGGTTTTCCCATGGCCTCATCAATACTGCCAAAATAGGGTGGAGTCCAGTGGATCAGGTGAAGCTCCATGGAGTTTTGAAATTTACCGTGTGCTCAGAACCCCACTGGTTTTCTCTACCCCAGTAAAATCTGACTTCATCTAGTTCAAATTCATAGCCTTGAGGAAATATTCCTCATGATAGAACTGATTTGACTTCAGGATCACTTGAATAGTGTGTCCATCACTGGTGACCTCATAGTCTTGGCACACCATATAATTTGGAGAGAGATGACATCAAGCAGTGAGGGGTCATATCTCGATTCTTTTGAGTTCAGGTTAATAGCTTAATAGACTGATATTCTCCATTAGCATCTGTAAACACCGAAGTCCACTCAACACCTTCCTTGTAGCCCCAGTTCACACCCTCTTTTTCCTCCTCCTTTTCATCCTCTTTTTCCAGGAAGGCGACAGACTCCATCAGGTCAGCCATGGGTGGCTGAGCTAGGCCCCTGGGCAGGGTGCTAGGCGTCTTGGTCTCTTCTGTGTACGGGCTGGTTTGGTGAGCAGGCTTTGCGGGGCAAGGGCGTGGGTGAAGGGCCAGATGAAGCGTCCACAGGTCGGGCTCTGGACATGGGGAGTCTCAGTCCTCAACCCGGGAGAGGAGCAGCGTCATCAATTAGATTCTTGTGCAGCCCGTCAGGTGAGGTCCATGTGTAAAATCATCATTTGTGGTTGGTTTGTTTTTTCTAAAAAAAGGTATTTGCAATGAAAACACAAAAGTCAATCATTCTATTTCCAGACCGAGTTTTGTCACTAAGTCCATACTTTTTGTCTGCTATTCCATCTTGGTTTGTCACTAAGTCCATACTTTTTGTCTGCTATTCCATCTTGTGTGTGTGTCTTGTTACAGTTTTACTTAAAAAATTATATATATGTCTATCACTAAGTTGAAATCAATGATATTTGACAACAAAAACAACATATTCGTCATGGACCAGCTATATACACACACGTGTATATGTGTAGGTCTCTGTGTGTACATATGTATAAATACACATATATGTGTATATACATGCATATGTGTATTTGGGCATATACATATGGATACACATGGACACACACAGACATACCAATCAGCACCTATTTTAAAACAACCAGGAAAAAGGAATACTTGAGATATTATGTAAAAGCAAGGGACAGGACAGAATTTACAGGAATGTTGACAAAATATGAAGAACTGAATCGATCTTATCTTAGTCATTGTGTCCAGAATCTGTGAGGTAGGTCTTGCTGTGTAGATATTCAAAACAAATGGCATTTGCCTCCTAGATATTTGACGATTTTTACAAAATATTTTTGGAAATGTGGTACCTGTAATTACCATTTTAACAGAAAATAGAGTAAAAATAATTGAATCAAGATTACAGATGTATAATTAGTATCATTTTTAGCAAAATAATACTAATTCATGGTGAACTCTGAGTAGGTTATGGATAAAAGGGAATTTTTCTTGATTTAGAAAAGTAGTCATAAAAACACCTACAGGAAACATCATACCTACTGGTGACTCATTGACAGTGTTTATTATAATAAAGAACCTCAACCATTATACGTATTTATCATTGCACTTTAGATCTGACAACTGAAACACAAAGAATGAAAGGACATAAGGTGCCACTGAAATAAAAAAAAAAGGAAGGAGGAAGGGCTTTTTTAAAATTGCAGATGACTTTTCTATAGATTAACATTTTCCAAGAATCTATAGCAAACAAGAATTTATAAATTAATTGAGTAAAGTCTTTTTTTTCTTTAAA
>NW_006399896.1:4942130-4973076 GCF_000299155.1 Elephantulus edwardii | reverse complement strand
TTGGATCTGACTGGTACAGGAGACTGCCCCTCCTTCTCCAGCAGAGCATGAAGTAGAGTCTGGGTTTTTTTTTCCCCCCCAGGTGCCTGTCGGGGCCTGGGTTTCAGCTGTCCACACCACAGAAGTGGGCAACGAGCTTAAAGCCCCTGATGGCTCTGGGCGCTGACTCTCACCAGTGGCTATGGATGAAGTCTCAGGCAATTTTCAGCCAGCACCGGTGAGTAAAGTCTTTTAATTCAAGGACAACATAACCAAATTTTACAAGGTCCAGTTGTTCCTATTAATATATATCATTTAGAACTTGATTTTTAAAAAAAATTCTAAAAACACTAGAAGAAAATCCAATAAATATTGTGCAAACAGAAGTCCCTGCATTGTAGACATGTGACATATGACTGGGGCTTTACAAGGTGGTGGAAAATTACCTTAGGAGCAAACCATTGGTGTCTCTGCAATTGGAACAAAGAGGGAAGAAAGAAATGTACAGCTAGTTAGTCCAGAGGATTAATGGACCATGACATTTCCACAGCCCTGGGGCCAGAAAACTAGAGATGGTGCCTGTTCATCCCTCTGACCACTGTAAAAATGATAACAGTAGAAGGTCCAGGCCACAATTAGAGAAAAATCTGAAATAAGGCTTCCTGGAGAAGCCTAGAGTCTGGTGGAAATTCCAAGATCATGGCCTTCAATCTCCTTTGAGATAGAATTCAATTCACCTCGATGCCTCAAGTTCCACCCACAGGACAGATTTAGGAAGTGATCACTAGTTACTCATTCTTCAGAACAACAGGCCATACAAGGTCAAATGGGCTTTAGCCCAAGGATAAAGCTTCTTCAAGGACCATGATTGCCAAGGGTTATACAACTTAAATTATGGCTCAGAACTTAGTCTGCTTTTTACAGATGTAATGGTAATTCGATTACTAAAGATGAGGCACTTTTGTCAACGGTCAGCATAAATGTGAGAGCATTAGGTGGTCAGGAAGAGATAAAGAACTAGGGGAGAATAGCCTAGTCTTAATGGTCTCCTCTGAGGGGAACAGAAGAGAGAGCCATCACCTCTCCTGCGAGGACAGTTAGGGCACGTGCCTGCGTCTCACAGTGCCCTCTGTGAGGAGAGTGGGGTCCTGGGTGAACAAGAGTAGCCGATCTCCTCTCCTTCACCCCTCATTCAATGCATTGCTTCTACTGCATTGGCCTCACTCTTAGGCCCTAAAAGGGCCCTCAAATTCCTCACAGTCAAACTCTCCTTGGTCTCCTCATCCCTGATCTATTCTCTCCTGACCCTGCCCCGCTCTGCAGTTGGTTTCTTCTGACCTGTCACCACCCATATGCTCCCTTTGTGACTTTTAGTTTAGAAGCTTGACTACGCCAGTAAGGCTCCGTGTGTTCTGTGTAAGACAGTTACGTTCCAAGCAGTCTGTCCATCTCAAACTCAGAATGACCTGCACTGACCACATGCTTTCACTTACACCCTTGTCATTGTTGTTAGGTGCCCTGGAGTCTGCCCTGACTCATAAGAACCCTGTGAACAGATTGGAACCTGCCCCAAACTGCACCCTCCTCAGCGTCCCAAACATGTGTGGGCCCCACTGTTGTAGTCCATCCATCCTGTTGAGGGTCTATGTCTATTTTTTATTATTCATTTTTTATTGGCTTGCATACAAGCCTGTGACAGTGATGTGCCAATAGTGGTAATGGGCACCCATGGTAGACAGTGTTGGCTGGAGCTTCCCGACTAAATCAAGCCTGGAAGCAGGAGCGGCATCCACTTCCAAAATGGCTTGCCTCTGAAAACTCTATGTACGAACAGTGCTCAGGCTGTTCATTCATAGGGTCGCTATGAGTCGTCTACGACTCGACGGCATTAAACAACAATAACAATGATGACGACCAAGAGAGAGCTACGTTGGCCTAGTGGAAGGAAGCTGTGCAACCAAGCCGAAGGTGGGTGATTGTCATCTGTGGCCCTCGGCCAGGTTCAAATTGTCTTCCTGTCAAACATTCTTCCAGGTGGTATAGCACTGGTCTGTGCGTTGCTGTACAGAGGTAACTCGTGGTTGCTGTGATGCTGAAGCCTGTGACAGTGATGTGCCAATCGTGGTAATGGGCACCCATGGTGGACAGTGTTGGCTGGAGCTTCCCGACTAAATCAAGCCTGGAAGCAGGAGCGGCATCCACTTCCAAAATGGCTTGCCTCTGGAAACTCTATGTACGAACAGTGCTCAGGCTGTTCGTTTATAGGGTTGCTATGAGTCGTCTGGGACTCGACAGCATTAAACAACAACAACAACAACAATCATTCATACACATTGTATTTCATACATGTGAATTGTATTTTATATGCTTTATATTTTATATAATTAAGTGCTATTGGTCTATGCCTACTGTTACCTTATCTTTTGCTGATCTTCTAACAGCATCCTGTCTTTTTGTCAAGAATTAGCCCCTCTTTTTAAAAAAATTTATTTTTCATTTCAATCAAAATTTACAGAGGCTTTGGATTTCCATTCATTCATTGTTGCACTTTTCTCCCCCCCCCTACTGTCCCCCTAGTACATTATCCTATTGGAAAAGTAAAAGAAAAATTCTTTCATTGTTTTACAAACCCTCCCCTCAGGTCCACTCCACTATGCAGCCTTCGCTCTGAACTCCTTTCATGACAAAAATACCCAATCACATATCCCTTTTTAACAGTTTTCTCCCTCATCTGTTTCAATGCAGTATACATTATTGAACCCATCTTTCTCAGTCTTCCCCCAAACCCGATGTCAGTGCTGTTTTACAACAGTGGCACCATGCACTATTTGTCCTTTTGTGACCAAGATACTTCACTCAGCATAATGTTCTCCAGCATCACCCATTTTGAATAATATTGCATAAGTTCCTTGTTTTTCAATGCATCATAGTATTCCATTGTGTGAATGTACCACAGCTTCTCTATCCATTCGTTTGTTGATGGGCACTTAGGTTGTTTCCAATTCCTTGCTATTGTGAACAAAGCCATGATAAACATGGGTGTGTATATATCTGCTTGGATGTGACTTATGGTCTCTTGGGGTATATTCCCAGTAATGGAATTGCTGGGTCAAATGGTATCTCAATTTGCAACTTTTTGAGAAAGCGCCATACTGCTTTCCACCATCTTACACAATCAGTGAATAAGGGTTCCAGTTTCTCCAAATGCTGCCATCAGTTGTTGCTTGCTGTTCTGTTAAATTTTGCTATTCATACTGGGGGGAGATGCTATCTCATTATTGTTTTTGGTACCATAACTTCTTAATCCATTCATTTGTGTTTGGACATCTGGGCTGCTTCCATTTTCTTGTGATGGTGAATAATGCTGCTATGAACATTGGTACACAAGTTTCTGTTTGAGCCTCAGTTCTCATTTTCTTGGGGTATATTCCAAGCTGGGTCATATGGAATGTCTATATTCAACTTTTTGAGGAAGCACCAAACTGCCTTTCACAGTGATTGTATCTTTATATAATCCCACCAACAGTGTAAAATTGTTCCTATCTCACCACATCCTGTCCAACATTTGTGTTTGTTTGTTGTTTTTTTAAAAGGTATTTGCATTGAATTAATCATTGAAAATACAAAATTCAATCATTCTATTTCAAGACTGATTTCTGTCACTAAGTGTATACTTTCTACTTCTATTTAATCTTGTATATGTGTGTGTTGTCTTACAGTTTTACTTAAAAAATTATATATATGTCAATCACTGAGTTGTACTCAATGATATCTGACAACAAAAACAACATATCCATCATGGACCATCTGTATATAAACACTTGTATATATGTGCATGTCAGTGTGTACATATATATAAATACATGTGTATGTGTGTACATGCATATGTGTATTTGTGCAGATACATATGTATACACATAGACACACAAATCAACACATACTTTAAACAACCAGGAAAAAGGAACACTTGGGATATGTAAAAGCAAGTGACAGGACAGAATTTGCAGGAATGTTGACAGTAGGTTAAGAATTGAATTGACCTTCTCTTAGTCATAGTGTCCAGAAACTGTGAAGTAGGTCTTGCTGTGTAGATATTCAAAGCAAATGGCACTTGGCTCCTAGATATTTGAGGATTTTTAAAAAATATTTTTTGGAAAAATGATCCCTATAATTTACCATTTTAATAGAAAATACAGTAAAAATAATGGAATCAAAATTATAGATGCATAAATATTATTATTCATAACAAAATAATACTAATTCATGGTAAACTCTCAGTAGGTTATGGATAAAATGGAATTTTTCTTGATCTAGAAAAGTAGTCATAAAAACACCCACAGGAAACATCATACCTACTGATGACTCATTGACAGTGTAACCTCTTAAAGACTTTATTATAACAGAGACATTGTTTATTATGATAAAGAATCTCAACCATTATATCTATTTACCATTGCACTATAGATTTGACAGCTGTAAGAGAAAGAATGAGAGGAGATACGGGGTCAATGAAATACAAAACAATAGCAGGATATAAGGCTTCCGAATGAGGAAGGGCCTTTTTTAAAACTGCAGATGACTTTTCTATAGATTGACATTTTCAGAGGATCTATAGCAAACAAAAATTTATACATTAATTGAGCATAGTCTTTTAACTCCAGAACAACATAACCAAATTAAAAGGTCCTGTTGTTCCTATTAATATATATCATTTAGAACTTTTTTAAAAAGTCCTAAAAACCCTAGAATAAAATCTATTAAAAATTGTGCAAACAGAAGTCCCTGCATTGTAGACATGTGACATATGACTGGGGATTTACAAGGTGGTGGAAAATTTCCTTAGAAGCAAATCACTGGTGTCTCTGTGTTTGGAACAAACAGGGAAGAAAGAATAGACATGTACAGCTAGTTAGTCCAGAGGATTAATGGACCATGACATTTCCACAACCCTGGGGCCAGAAAACTAGAGATGGTGCCTGTTCATCTCTCTGACCACTGTACAAATGATCACAGTAGGTCCAGGCCAGAGTGAGAGAAAAGTCTGAAACAAGTCTTTCCTGGCTTAATAGAGTCTGGTGGAAATTCCAAGATCATGGCCTTCAATCTCTTTTGAGATAGAATTCAATTCACCTCAATGCCTCAAGTTCCATCCACAGGACAGGTTTAGGAGGTGAACTGTAATTACTCATTCCAGGCCATAAAGGTCAAATGGACTTTAGCCCAGGGATAAAGCTTCTTCAAGGACCATGATTGCCAAGGGTTATGCAAATTAAAATATGACTCAGAACTTAGTCCACTTTTTACAGATGTAATGGTGACTTGATTACTAAAGATGAGGCACATTTGTTAAAGGTCAGCAAAAATGTGAGAGCATTAGGAGGTCAGGAAGAGATAAAGAACTAGGGGAGAGCAGCCTAGTCTTAATTGTCTGCTCTGAGGGGAGCAGAAGAGGGAGCCATCACCTCTCCTGCCAGGACAGTTAGGGCCCATGCCTGAAGGAGCAGTGAAGTGTGAACAAGAGTGGCTTTCTCCTATCCTTCACCCCTCATTCACACCCTTGCCTCTAGCGCATTGGCCTCACTCTGAGGCCCTAAAAGCGCCCTTCAAAGTCCTCGTGCCTGAATGAACGGTGAAGGGTGGGGTCCTGGGTGAGCAAGAGTGGCCTTTCTCCTATCCTTCACCCCTCATTCACACCCTTGCTTCACTCTGAGGCCCTAAAAGTGCCCTTCAAAGTCCTCATAGCCAAACTCAACCTTGGTCTCCTCATCCCTGGTCTGTTCTCTCCTGACCCCGCCCCGCTCTGCAGCTGGTTTCTTCTGACCTGGCCCCGCCCACATGTCCTCTTTGTGACATTTACCTGTGAGGCATTATTGAGGAGTTTCTGTGAAGTAGAATCTTTGACTGGGAAACGGGAAAGCCACTCTGAAATTCACCCACTCTGAGCCAAGTTTGTCTTTAATGAAGGGGACATGAGCCCTTCCTCTAAGAAGCCCTATGTCCCTGTAGTCTTCGCTGCCTGCAGTGTGCACACTGACAATGGGCCTTCCCCAGGGTCGTCGCAGCTCTGGGGACCCCTGTCAGTGTTCTATGGAGTCCTCCCAGGCAAGCTGCTAAGGTGAGGAGCCAGATCCGGAGATGGGGGTGATGGGGGTGCCGCAGGTCTGGCAGACGAGTGAACAAGTTTGTTTGGAGTGGGTACAGAGAGAGGGTGAGGGGGAAGTGGAGTGCTTCAGGTGAGGGAGTTGGGCTCTTGTAACTCTACAGGAAGGTGGGGCAGTGTACTTGAGGTTTCCCTATTATATTTTTATAATTGGGCATTTCAATTGGTTGGACGTGTCTAGTGTGTATACAAAATTGCAACAACCCAAGGCTGAGATCAACAGTGCGCCAAAGTGATAATGTGAAATGGCCCCTTGGGTGTCTCTCCGAGGATGCAAATGTTTATAGAAGTGAAGTGCCACACAGCTTTCTCCTACCAAACAGCTCTAACCAATGAGCAACCAGGACTTTCCCAATAAACCCAGGTTAACATTGAGTACCTGCTAATCTGTTTCCTAAGACACAGACCTTGTTCTTAGAGATAGTGCAGAGCGTGTGGTTTTGTTAAGGATAATGGAAACCAGAAGAGGAAAGAGGCATGTTTAATGTACTGCCTTTGAGGAAATATTTAGCCTTAATTTTTTATATGCCTTTCAATGGATTCCAGAGACTGCCTAACATTTTCCCACACAGCAGCGGGTGGGTTTAGATGAGTCGCTGGACTAAGCCAGTAAGGCTCCATGTGTTCTGTATAAGACAGTTAAGTTCCAAGCTGTCTGTCCATCTCAACCTCAGAGTGCTCTGCATTGATCATATGTTTTCACTTACACACTTGTCATTGTTGTTAGGTGCCCTGGAGTCTGCCCTGACTCATAACAAACCTGTAAACAGACTGGAACCTGCCCCAAACTGCACCCTCCTCAGAATCCCAAACACGCGTGGGCCCACTGTTGCAGTGAGTGTAAATCCATCCTTTGGAGGGTCTACCTCTGTTTTTTATTATCAATTTTTATTGGCTTGCATACATTCATATACATTGTATTTCATACATGTGCATTGTGTTTTATATGCTTTATATTTTATATAACTAAGTACTATAGATCTATGCCTGTTGTTACCTTGTCTTTTGCTGATCCTCTAACATTAACAGCATCCTGTCTTTTTTTTTCAAGAATTGGTCCCTCCTTTTTTTAAAAAAAAATATTATTAATTTCAATGAAAATTTACAGAGACTTTGGATTTCCATTAATTCATTGTTTTACTTTTCACCCCTCCCAACCCTCCCCCCCAGTACACTACCCTCTTGGAAAAGTAAAAGAAAAATTCTTTCATTGTTTTACAATCCCTCCCCCTAGGTCCACTCCACTATGCAGCTTTCACTCTGGATGCCTGTCATGACAAAAATACTAAATCGCATATTCCTTTTAAACACTTTTCTCCCTCTTCTGTTTCTTTCTCAGTCTACCCCAAATCCAAGGTCAGTCCTGTTTTACAACAGTGGCACCATGCACTATTTGTCCTTTTGTCACTGAGATACTTCACTCAGCATAATGACCTCCAGGGTATCCCATTTTGAATAAACATTGCATCAGTTTCTTGTTTTTCAATGCAGTATAGTATTTCATTGTGTGAATATACCACAGCTTCTCTATCCATTTGTTTGTTGATGGGCACTTAGGTTGTTTCCAACTCCTTGCTATTGTGAACAAAGCCGTGATAAACATGGGTGTGCATATATCTGCTTGGTTGTGAGTTATGGTCTCTTTGGGGGGGTATATTCACAGTAGTGGAATTTCTCTGTCAAATGGTACCTCTATTTGCAACTTTTTGAGAAAGCACCATACTGCCTTCCACAGTGGTTATACCATTTTACACTTCCACCAACAGTGAATAAGGGTTCCACTTTCACCACAACCCTGCCAGCATTTGTTGCTTGCTGTTCTGTTAAATTTTGCTATTCTGACGAGTGAGATGATATCTCATAGTTGTTTTGGTACTACAACTTCTTAATCCATTCATTTGTGGTTGGACATCTTGGCTGCTTCCATGTTCTTGCCATGGTGAAAAATGCTGCTGTGAGCATTGGTACACATGTTTCTGTTTGAGCCTCAGTTCTCATTTTCTTGGAGTATATTCCAAGCAGTGGAATAGCTGGGTGATATGGAATTTCTATGTTCAGGTTTTTCAGGAAACACCAAATTGCCTTTCACAGTGTAAAAGAGTTCCTATCTCATCTCCAACATTTATTACTTACTGTCCTGTTAAACTTTGCCACTGCCACTGGAGTGAGATGGTTTTTCATTGTAGTTTTAATTTGCATCTCTCTTCTTGCCAGTGATTTGGAGCATTTCTTCATATGTCTGTTAGCCATTTGAATATCTTTCTCTGTGAAGATTCTTTGCATGTCTTTTGCCCATTTGTAATTGGGTTATCAGTCTTGTGGAGGCCCAGGAGTATTCTATAAACTTTCCTCTAGAGACTCTTGTCTGAGATGGTATTGACAAATGCTTGTTCCCAGTCAGTAGGCTTTATTTTAACCCAGTTGAAAAAAGTTTTTGATGAACACAGGGATTTAATCTTTGGAAGGTCCCATGCATCAATTTTATCCTGTTCAGATTGTACATTTCCGACTGTATTTGGCAGTCTCTTTATAACATAGACTAGGGATTCTAAGTTCGATCCCAGTTTGTCTCTTACGTACTTTATGGTTTTGGGCTTTACTGCCAAATTTCTATGGATTATATTGTTGATGTCATCCCACAACTCATATGGTCTTTGATCACTGGTGTTCAATGCTTCAAACCTATTCTTAAGATGATTCTGAAATTCAAGTGGAATACATTCAAGATAATATTCTGATTAATCAGAACTGGCTTTGACAAGCACTGTGGTATTTGGACAAGAACAAACTGGGAGGAGGGTGGAGAGAGTGGTGCAGCAATGAATGAGTGGAAGCCCAGAATCTCTGTAAATGTTTATGAAAATTAATAAAATATAATTATAGAAAAAAAAGATAATATTCTGACTCTTGTGGGCTTATTTTAATTTTCTTAGTCTTCAATTTGAACTATCACATGAGTGATGGTCTGATCTACAACCTTCTTCTGCCCTTGTTTTGACTGCTGATATTGATCTTTTTCAATGATTCCTTCCACAGAAGTAGTCAATCAAATTTTTTTTATTAATTCTTCATAGTGCATTCTGAAGTGCTATGCTTGCTTTCAGCAAAACTTTTTTTTTTAAACCAGAAAGTACATTAATCTTTGTATAAGAGAATTTTCTCTAGGAGTCAGAAAATACAGAAGTGCTAATAATGCTAGGAATGTGGTTTTTTCTGTGTCAATTAATACATGCTGTATACACATATTCATAACATCTCTGAAATCTTGTTTCATTCCTTCTACATATAAGCAATACACGGTGCAAACATGTAGATACTACGGGACGGGATGTGGATATACACCATGAGGCTTCTCTGAATGTAGAGCCATTTCACTCTTTCATTAATGCATGTGTGCAGGCAGCTGTCCTTGATGTACATCTAGGCTGGATGAGATGAAGACAGACAATGTAGACTTTAATAATAAGCCAAGCTGCAACTCCAATATTCTTGTTTCTCATGCAAGGGCACTCAGGACCATGGTCTTCCTCCGGGGTGAACACGGATGTGCTCCATTCTTTTTGACTATTGGAAGGCAGCTCTGATGTCTCTGTCACTAAGGGGCTGAGTGGCCGGAAGTTGTCCCCAAAAAATCCCATCACAGCCTTCCACCAGCTCAGCTCCTTTCACGTGTGTCTTCAGTCTTCAGAATTCTTCTGTCTGTAGCTGGGATATAGTTAAAGGGTATTGGAATAATATCCAGCTCACACCCTTGCTGCAAGGTAGAGTAGTAAGAGAGCCTCCATACACCCAATAATCTCTCAGCACAGGGTCTGGTGGCAAAGCATTTGGATTAAAGCAGGGTATTACTTTGGTCTTTTCCTTATGCTGAATATCCTGGAGAATTTTAGTCACAGCTTTCAGGCCTATGTGTTCCTTTTCTATCTGAACAAAAAAAAGCAATGATAACTATTCCATGTGGCTTTCCCATCGCCTCATCAGTACTGCCAAACAGGGTGGAGTTCCAGTGGATCAGGTGAATCTCCATGGGGAAAGCTGTAATACTAACCATGTGCTCAGCACCACGCTGGTTTTCTCTACCCCAGTAAAATCTGACTTCATCCAATTCAAATTCATGGCCTTGAAGCAATGGTCCTCCTGATAGAACTGATTTTGACTTCAGGATCACTGGTGACCTCACAGTCTCCACAAACCACATAATTTGGTGAGAGACGGACATTAAGCAGGGAGGCGTTATATCTGGCTTCTCTTGAGTGTAGGTTAAGTGAGGACTGATATTCTCCATTAGCATCTGGAAAGACCAAAGCCCACTCAACACCTTCCTCATAGCTCCACTCCACACCCTCTTTTTCCTCCTCCTCTTCTTCTGGAATCCTGCATGAAGCTCAGGTCGGCCATGGGTGACTCAGCAGGGCCCCTGGGATGGGTGCATGGGACATCTTGGTCTCCTCTGTGCATGGGTTGGATTGGCTTGTGGGCTCTGCAGGGGGAGGGAGTGGGCAAAGGCCCAGTGCAGCCTTCAAAGGTTGGGCTCTAGGCGTGGGGAGCCTCAGTCCTCAACCTGGGTAAGGAGCAGTGCCCCTCAGTCAGAATCTTGTGCAGTCCTTCAGGTGAGGTCCATGTGTAAAGTCATCATTTGCGTGTTGTTTTTTTTTAAAGTTATTTGCAATGAATTAATTATTGAAAATACAAAATTCAGTTATTCTATTTCCAGACTGATTTCTGTCACTAAGTCCATACTTTCTGACTGCTATTTCATCGTGTGTGTGTGTGTGTGTGTGTGAGTGAGTGTGTCTAGTTGCAGATTTATTAAAATAATTATATATATATAAAAATCACTGAGTTGTACTCAATAATATCTGACAACAAAAGCAACATATCCACCATGGACCATCTGTATACACACAATTGTATATATGTGCATGTCAGTATGTACATATATAGTGTGTACATATATATAAATACACATGTATGTGTATGTATATGCATAGGTGTATTTGTGCATATACATATGGATACCCATGGACACACACAGACACACCAATCAACACCTATTTTAAAACAACCAAGAAAAAGCAATACTTAAAATATTATGTAAAAGCAAGTGAAAGGTGAGAATTTACAGGAATGTTGACACCATGTGACACCATGTGAAGAATTGAATTGCCCTTATGTTAGTCTTTGTGTCCAAAAACTGTGAAGTAGGTCTTGCTGTGTAGATATTCAAAGCAAATGGCACTTGCCTCCTAGATATTTGATGTTTTTTAAAAAAATATTTTTGAATAGAAAATAGAGTAAAAATAATTCAATCAAACTTATACATGCATAAGTAGTATTATTTTTAGCAAAATAATACTAATTCATGGTAAACTCTCAGTAGGTTATGGATAAAATGGAATTTTTCTTGATCTAGAAAATACTAATAAATATACCTACAGGAAACATCATACCCAATGGTGACTCTTTGATACTATAACCCCTTAAAGACTTTATTATGACAGAAACATGGCTTATTATAATAAAGAACCTTAACCATTCTATTTACCATTGCACTATAGATTTGACAACTGTAAGACAAAGAATGAGAAGAGATAAGGGACCACTGAAATGCAAAAAAAATGGGAGGATTTAAGGCTTCCGAATGAGGAAGGGCCTTCTTTTAAAATTGCAGATGACTTTCTAAAGATTGACAATTTCAAAGAATCTATTGCAAACTAGAATTTATAAATTAATTGAGCATAATCTTTTAATTCAAGGATAACATAACCAAACTACAAGGTCCAGTTGTTCCTATTAATATATATCTTTCAGAACTTGATTTTTAAAAAAATCCTAAAAACCCTAGAAGAAAATCTAATAAATATTGTGCAAACAGAAGTCCCTTCATTGTAGACATGTGACATATGACTGGGGATTTACAAGGTGGTGGAAAATTTCCTTAGAAGCAAATCACTGGTGTCTCTGTGTTTGGAACAAAGAGGGAAGAAAGAACAGAAATGTACAGCTAGTTAGTCCAGAGGATTAATGGACCATGACATTTCCACAACCCTGGGGCCAGAAAACTAGAGATGGTGCCTGTTCATCCCTCTGACCACCGTACAAATGATCACAGTAGAAGGTCCAGGCCAGAGTGAGAGAAAAGTCTGAAACAAGTCTTCCTGGCTTAACAGAGTCTGGTGGAAATTCCAAGATCATGGCCTTCAAACTCTTCTGAGATAGAATTCAATTCACCTCAATGCCTCAAGTTCCATCCACAGGACAGGTTTAAGAGGTGAACTGTAATTACTCATTCCAGGCCATAAAGGTCAAATGGACTTTAGCCCAGGGATAAAGCTTCTTCAAGGACCATGATTGCCAAGGGTTATGCAAATTAAAATATGACTCAGAACTTAGTCCACTTTTTACAGATGTAATGGTGACTTGATTACTAAAGATGAGGCACATTTGTTAAAGGTCAGCAAAAATGTGAGAGCATTAGGAGGTCAGGAAGAGATAAAGAACTAGGGGAGAGCAGCCTAGTCTTAATTGTCTGCTCTGAGAAGAGCAGAAGAGGGAGCCATCACCTCTCCTGCCAGGACAGTTAGGGCCCATGCCTGAAGGAGCAGTGAAGTGTGAACAAGAGTGGCTTTCTCCTATCCTTCACCCCTCATTCACACCCTTGCCTCTAGCGCATTGGCCTCACTCTGAGGCCCTAAAAGCGCCCTTCAAAGTCCTCGTGCCTGAATGAACGGTGAAGGGTGGGGTCCTGGGTGAGCAAGAGTGGCCTTTCTCCTATCCTTCACCCCTCATTCACACCCTTGCTTCACTCTGAGGCCCTAAAAGTGCCCTTCAAAGTCCTCATAGCCAAACTCAACCTTGGTCTCCTCATCCCTGGTCTGTTCTCTCCTGACCCCGCCCCGCTCTGCAGCTGGTTTCTTCTGACCTGGCCCCGCCCACATGTCCTCTTTGTGACATTTACCTGTGAGGCATTATTGAGGAGTTTCTGTGAAGTAGAATCTTTGACTGGGAAACGGGAAAGCCACTCTGAAATTCACCCACTCTGAGCCAAGTTTGTCTTTAATGAAGGGGACATGAGCCCTTCCTCTAAGAAGCCCTATGTCCCTGTAGTCTTCGCTGCCTGCAGTGTGCACACTGACAATGGGCCTTCCCCAGGGTCGTCGCAGCTCTGGGGACCCCTGTCAGTGTTCTATGGAGTCCTCCCAGGCAAGCTGCTAAGGTGAGGAGCCAGATCCGGAGATGGGGGTGATGGGGGTGCCGCAGGTCTGGCAGACGAGTGAACAAGTTTGTTTGGAGTGGGTACAGAGAGAGGGTGAGGGGGAAGTGGAGTGCTTCAGGTGAGGGAGTTGGGCTCTTGTAACTCTACAGGAAGGTGGGGCAGTGTACTTGAGGTTTCCCTTTTATTTCTTTTATTATTGAGCATTTCAATTGGTTGGATGTGTCTAGTGTGTATACAAAATTAAGACAACTCAAGGCTGAGATCAACAGTGCGCCAAAGTGATAATGTGAAATGGTCCCTTGGGTGTCTGTCCAAGGATGTAAATGTTTATAGAAGTGAAGTGCCACACAATTTTCTCCTACCAAACAGCTCTAACCAATGAGCAACCAGGACTTTCCCAATAAACCCAGGATAACATTGAGTACCTGCTAATCTATTTCCTAAGACACAGACATTGGTTTTCTTAGAGATAGTGCAGTGTGTGTGGCTTTGTTAAGGATAATGGAAACCAGAAGAGGAAAGAGGCATGTTTGACGTACTGCCTTTGAGGAAACACTTAGCCTTAATTTTTATATGCCTTTCAATGGATTCCAGAGACTGCCTAACATTTTCCCACACAGCAGCGGGTGGGTTTAGATGAGTTGCTGGATTAAGCCAATAAGGCTCCATGCGTTCTCTGTAAGACAGTTAAGTTCCAATCAGTCTGTCCATCTCAAACTCAGAGCGATCTGCATTGACCATATGTTCTTATTTACACACTTGTCATTGTTGTTAGGTGCCTTGGAGTCTGCCCTGACTCAACAATCCTGTGAACAGACTGGAACCCTGCTGCAGACTGCACCCTCCTCAGGATCCCAAACATACTGGGGCTCTTTGCTGTAGTCTATCCATCCTGTTGAGGGTCTACCTCTATTTTTTATTTTAATTTTTATTGGCTTACGTACAATCACTCATATACATTGTATTTCATACATGTGCATTGTGTTTTATATAATCATTCATATACATTGTGCTTTATATTATTAAGTGCTATTAATCTATGCCTATTGTTACCTTCTCTTTTGCTGATTCTCTAATTTTAACAGCATCGTGTGTTTTGTTTTTCAAGTATTGGCCCCTCTTGACAACATGCTCAAAGTATGTTAGACCATTCTCGTCTCTAGGAGCACCTTGATTGCATGTCTTCCAAGGCAGAATGGTTTGTTCTTTTGGCAGGCCATGGTATATTCCATAATCTTCACCAAAACTGTAATTCAAAGGCATTGATTCTTTTTTTTTTGTTATTCTTATTCACTGGACATCTTTCACATGTGATTGACAATTCAGTGGTTTCAATCACAGTTACCTTACGGCTTTAAACTGATACTCTTGCTCTTTAGTACTTTAAAGAGGTCCTTGACAGATTGCCCCATGGCTGTGCACCTTTGAATTTCCTCACTACTACTGCCACCATGGGTGTTGATTGTGAATGCAAGTAAAATGAAATCATTGACCCCTTTAGTATTTTCTCCATGGAGGGGAAGATAGTGCCTGTCTTTTTCTCCTGGAGCCTCTGGTGAATTGGAGCTGTTTGAGCAGCATTGCTGCCTTGGAGTTAGCAGAACAGCGTCCTATGAACACCACCAGGAGAAAGCTCCTTGAATCTTCACTTGATTCTGTTTCTGTGACCTGCCTTTCTATAAATTTCTATAAAATTGTTCATGTGGAAAATACACCAAAACATAGAGGTTAGGTTCAGTCTGGAGTAATTAAAGGCATAATCCAATAAAAGGAAAATAATAACTCTCTAGGGAAGCAGTGTGGACATAAACTGAGAAGGTGGAGTGAATTAGTCACACAAACACACACAAAAGATTTTGTGATACAACATATCGGGTTTTTATTTTTTAATTTTTATTTTTATTGTTATTTTAATGAATTTACAGAAGGGTTGGATTTTCATTCATTAATTGTTGCACAGTTTCTTCCCTCTCTCTGCTCTACCTTCCCGCTAGTTTACTTTTCAATGCACCTCTTATTCCTGATTATTGTCATACATATAATGGCTAATCATATTTTCTTTTCAAACAGTTCTTGCTCACATCTGTTTTGCCTTGTAGAACATTTTTCTTTGGGGTTCCCCCCCATTTTTGTCTTAAAATTGGTTTGTATACAAATTTCATATATATTGTGTATCACTAATGTACATTGCATTTCATACATTCCTACATTCATATTGTGTTTCGAATAAACCTCTAAAGTTATATAAAGCAATATGTCCAAGAAAAAAAGTGTGACCCTAAGGGATGTCAGTTAAAAATTGTTTCAAAATAGACCCTACTGAAAATAAGATATGTATTCTGGCACCAGAGCAACGTGCACCAGAGTGAGCAGGACAGAAGGAATTTGACTGAGAACTGTTATTAAAATAATCCATTTGGGAGCCTTGGTGGGGAGCAGTGACCATCTTCAGGCAGCAGGGAGCCTCAGTGGGGAGCAATGTGCCTTGGTGGGGAGCTGCAAGCCTTCGTGGGGAGCAGTGAGACTCTGCGGAGAGCAGTGTGCCTCAGCAAGGAGCAATGAGCCACAGAGGAACTCACCCCCCAGGAGCAGCAGGACAGTGGGAATTTGAGTGAGGTACTTGGGGAAGGGAGAGGACACTGTTGATTGCTGGACCTTGTGAGACCTCCTTTACCTTAAGCAGAAGAGAGTGAGACAGCTGGAGTTTGACTAGGGTGGTAGATCCAGTTCTCAAAGGGAACACCAGTGCTTCCTAGTTTCCCATTAAGGTCCCCATCCATGTCCTCATCATCCCACATGCATCTGCATGTATGCTCCCTCACACTCCCACATGCATCTGCATGTGTGACCACCCTATATGCATCCACACATGCCTCCCCAACCATCTTCTGGATCAGTGACTTCAGATCAAGAATCGGCTATTGATTCAGGCATGAAAAACTCTACCACAGCATGTCATGTAAGAAGCAGGCTACCTCACAGTCCATAAAAGCCCAAGCAAGATTTCACCACCAAAAAGTGACACAATGTCGATGGATTTCCTGAAGCCAGAAAGTCTGATGGGCCTTTCTGACACAGAATTTAAAAGAACAATGATTGAATATTTTCAGTGAGTAAAAGACAAACTTGAAGAATTATAGGAAACTGCAAGCAAAAACCAGGATGAGCTTAAAAAAAACCCCCAATCCAAAACAATGTAGATTAAACTCATGAGGTATTAGAGGCACTGAAAAAATAAGAAACCACAATCCAGAATATGAATTCCAATGTTTCAGATGCTGTCAACATGATGGAATGACCTATGAACCAAGTTGAAGAGATGGAACACAGAACCAGTGAAAGAGAAGATAGAATTATCACCACTGATGTGCTAGAGCAAAAGAGCAGAATAAAAAAGGAAGGAAAAAGAAGAAAACCTAAGAATAATGTGGGACACCCTCAAGAGAAATAGCATGCACATCATTGGGATACCAGAACGAGAAGCAACTAAAGGCACCAAAAGAGTTGTGGAAGAATTACTAAAAGAAAACTTTCCAGGCAAAATGAAGAATGAGAGACTATGTAATCAAGCTGAGTGAACACCGAATAGATCCCAAAAGAAAAACACCAAGGCATATCATAGTCAAATTTGCCAGAACCAAAGATGAGAGAATTCCAAAAGCAGTGAGGAGGAAACAAAGAGTAACCTATAAGGGAAAGCAGATAAGATTAAGGGCCAATTTCTGAGCAGAAACCATGAGAGCAAGAAGGCAGTGGGATAATATATATTGAACACTCAAACAAAACAATTGTCAACCAAGAATACTGTACCTAGCAAAATTGTCCATCAAATATGGAGAGATCAAGATAATAAAAAACAAAACAAAACAAAACAGAACCTAAGGGAGTTTGTAAAAATAAGACCAGTGTTGCAAGAAACAATTGGAGACATCCTTCTTACAGAGGTGCCACAGAAAGCAAGATGGACCAAAGTAGCTAGCAACAACACCAAAAAGACTCAATGAAATGATAGCAATAAAACATTGCCTCTCAATAATCACACTGAATGTGAATGGTTAAAAAGTACCACTGAAGAGAAAAAGAGTGCCAGATTGTATAAAAAGCCAAAATCCATCAACATGCTGTCTACAAGAGACACATCTGAAAAATGAAGATAAAGACTACAAATAAAAGGGGGGGGGAATATACCAAGCAAATAGCAACCAGAATAAAGCATGAGTAGAGGTATTACTTTATGCTAAAATAAATTTCAATGCAAAAACCGTCACAAAGCACAAAGATGGTCACTGCATAATGCTTAAAGGGTCAATAGAACAAGAGGGCATAACAATAATAAATATCTATGCACCAAATGAAAGACCTGCAAAATATATAAAACAAACATTAACAAAATTGAAAAAGGAAATGATAACACTACTATAGTATTTGGAGATTTCAATACACCATGCTCAAGAAAAGATAGAACTACCAGAAAGAAACTCAAAAACGAAGAATTAAACCATACAGTAAACCAACTCAATCTCATAGATATTTATTGGCCAATGCACCCCCCCAAAAGCACAGTACACCTTTTTCTCCAAAGTACATGGAATGTTCTTTAGAATAGATCATATTTTATTTAGGCCACAAGTCAAGTATCAGTAAATTTAAAAACATAGAAATAATACAAAGCATCTTCTCAGACCACATACTACAAAATTAGAAATTAATAACAAGAAGAAAAGGAGAGGAAAAAAACATACATTTGGAAACACCTTGCTTGAATATGACTTGGTACTAGAAGAAATGAAAAATGAAATTAAAAAGTTTCTTGAAACAAATGACAATGAAAACACCACTTAACAAAACCTCTGGGAAACAGTCAAAGCAGTAATCAGAGGTCAAATTATAGCAATAAGCAAGCACATCAATAGGCAGGGAAAAAATGATCATTGACTCTGTACCCGAACATCTCCAACAAATTGAAAAACAACAGCAAGAAAACCTGACACCCTCTAAAAACCCTTAAATTACAGCAGAAAGAAAGGAAATAGAAAACTGAAAAACAATTGAAACCATCAACAAAACTAGGAGTTGGTTCTTTGAAAAGGTAAATAAAATTGACAAACCACTAATAAAACAAAGGAAAAGACACAAATAATCTGAAGAAAAGATGAAACAGGCAACATCACAACAGAACAAACTAAAATAAAAAGGCCAGCATTGAAATATTATGAAACCTATATTCAAACAAATATGAAAATTTAGAGGAAATGGACAAATACATAGAAATTCTCAACCTAACTAAACTGACACAAAATGAAATTGAACCCCTAACAAAGCCATTACAAAAGAAAAAATTGAAAAGGTAATAAAAAAACTGGATTGGATGGTTTTACAAATGAATTTTATCAAACATTCAGAGAAGAACTGTCACCAATTCTGCCAAATCTATTTCAGAAAATAGAAAAAGATGGAATTCTCCCAGACTCATTCTATGTAGCAAACATATCCTTGATACCAAAGCCAGGTAAAGACACCATCAAAATAGAAAACTGTAGGCCAATATCTCCATGAACCTAGATGCAAAAATCCTGAATAAAATCTTGGCCAATAGAATACATTAAAAAAAAAAATCACCATGATCAAGTGGGATACATAACAGGTATGCAAGGATGGTTCTACATAAGAAAAACAATCAGTGTAATTCATCACATAAACAAAGAACAAGAACCACATGATCCTATCAATTAATGTAGAAAAGGCCTTTAAATAAACCTAACACTCTTTCCTAATTAAAATACTCAACAAAATAGGATTAGAAGGGAATTTCCTCAACATAATAAAAAGTATATACAGAAACCCAAGAGCCAACATTGTTCTCAATGGAGAGAGATTAAAGGCATTCACTTTGAGAATACGAACTAGGCAAGGATGCCACCTATCATGTCTCCTATTCAATATTGTATGGGAAGTCTTAGCGATATCAAGAAGATAAGAGAAGGAAATAAGAGTTATCCAAATTGGCAAAGAGGAAGTAAAATTATCTCTCTATGCAGATGATATGATAGTATACTTAGAAAACCTTAAAGACTCAGTAGGAATTCTATTGGACATAGTTGACCAATTTAGCAAAGTGACAAGATACAAGATCAACATAAAAAAATCAATTGGATTTCTCTACAGTGACAAAGAGAATACAGAACTGGAGCTAAGAAAAACAATAGCCTTCACAATGGCTAATCACAAGATTAAATACTTGGGAGTAAATCTAACCAAAAGCACAAAGGATCTATTCGAAGAAGATTGCAAAACATTACTAGAAGAACCAAAATGAGATCTGGAGAAGTGGAAGAATATCCCTTGCTCATGGATAGGAAGACTCAATATTGTGAAAATGACACTACTACCAAAGGTAATTTACACATTCAATGCAATCCCAATACAAATACCAATTCCCTTCTTCAACGATTTGGAAAAGGCAATCTCCAATTTCATTTGGAATGGAAAGGGGCCCAAATAAACAAAGCATTCCTTAAAAAGAGTAACAAGGTAGGAGACATCTCACTCTGATTTCAAATCCTACTACATTGCCATGGTGGTCAAGACAATCTGGTACTGGTACAATGACAGACACATAGATCAATGAAATCGAATTGAGAACCCAGAAATCAGCCCATTTACCTATGGGCAACTGATTTTTGACAAGGAGATAAAATCAGCTAAGTGGGGAAATGACAGCCTTTTAAACAAATGGTGCTGGAAAAATTGGAAAACTATCAGCAGAAAACTCAAGCAAGATCCACATCTCACTCCATACACAGAAACCAACTTAAAGTGGATCATGGACCTAGAACTAAAACCGAGGACTATAAACTTCATTAGAGAAAGGTTTGGAGAACTCTGGAAGCCCTAATCCACAACATAAACAGTTTTCCATGCATTCTGAGAAACCTACAACCAGGAGAGAATAAAATAGATGAATAGGACCTTTTAAGACTCAAATTCCTATGCACATCCAAAAACTTCTCCAACAGGGTAAAAAGGGAAGCCACAGCCTGGGAAAAAGTATTTGGTAATAACATATCAGATAAGGGTCTTATATCCAGAATTTATTAAATACTTGAGCACCACAACAAGATAAAAGTAAATAATCCAGTAGAAAAATGGGCACAGGATATGAACAGACACTTCACCAAAGAAGACATTCAGATGGCCAACAAACACATGAAGAAATGTTCAAAATCCCTAGCTCTAAGAGAGATGCGAGATATCATCTCACACCAGTAAGAATAGCAAAATTTAATAGAACAGCAAGCAACTAATGCTGGCAAGGTTGTGGAGAAACTGGAACACTTATTCACTGTTGTTGAAGTGTAAAATGGTGCAACCATTGTGGAAGGCAGTGTGGTGCTTTCTCAAAAAGCTGGAAATAGAAATACAATTTGATTCAGCAATACCACTACATAGAACATAAAGAAACCAGAACTGCGACTTAAGCAGATATTTGCTTGCGCATGTTTATTGCTGCTTTGTTCACAATAGCAATGAGCTGGAAACAGTCCAAATGCCCATCAACAAATAAATGGATAGAGAAGCTGTGGTGTATTCACACAATGGAATGGTATGCTGCATTGAAAAACAAGGAACTCATGAAATATTATACAAAATGGGTAACCCTGGAAGACATTATGCTGAGTGAAATATCTCAGTCACTGAAGGACAAACACTTCATAGTGCCACTGTTGTAAAGCAGGACTGATATTGGAGTTGGGGGAAAACTAAGAGGGCACAAATAATGTATACTGCATTGGAAAAGGTGAGGGAGAGAACTGTTTAGAAGGAATATATGATTAGGTATTATTGTCATGACAGGAGTCCAGAATGAAAGTTGCATAGTGGAGTGGACTGAGGGGATTGTATAACAATGAAATAATTCTTTTTTACTTTTCAAAGAGAAAAGTCAACTGGCAGAAAGAAATGGGTAGGAAGGAAAGTGTGCAACTATGAATGAATCGAAATCCAAAGTCTCTGTAAACTTTCATTAAAATAAATTTTTAAAAAAGGAAAAAAAGGAAATAAACATTCACATGCAGTATGTTTTAAAACCACTAAAACAAGAAAGGTGAATATGACAATTTCCCATCTTGAGTGATATTGAAGATCAAATAAAGATATTTATGGAAGATTATTTGTAACTTATTTCTGTTATTTCTAATATTTTTCTCTCATATGACAGCTGGATTGTCTGACAGTAGTTGGCCTGGACCTGATTTTTATGGACTTTCTTGGAATCCTGTGATTATCTTAATCTTCTTGAGTGTTGTGTCATTTTATTTTTTTCCTGTTGATATACCTTACTGTGAGTACGCGGATTTTTATATATCCTTTTTAGTATTTATTTTTTCAGTTTGTAATATGAACATAAATTAATTCAAGATAACCTTGTAAAATAACCTAATGCAGTCCTTAGGGTTGGATTTCAGTAAGCAAGACAATATGTGTCTAACTCTTAATGAAGACATATTAATAAATAAATTCTATCTAAAGTTAAAAATTGAATGTCAGAGGAGTACATGTTACACTTTAACAAGAAATGATGATTGTTGTAATTATATGAAACAGTAGTTTAATAAGAAACAGTAGTTTAGTAATGTATGTCAGAAGCTTTCAAAATATTGTCACATAGTAGATATCTGCTAATCTATCCTAACGATATAACTGGTTATGTATTATAGATCTAACACAAAGATATTTGATGAAACAGGATTTCTTAATGAAAATTTGACAACAACCAAATAATATGTGGCAGAATATCACTTATCATTATAATGAAATGATGAAATAACAGGCTATACGAACCTAACTTTGTTCAGATAGCATCCAAAAGAATACAGGTCTGAGATCACAATGGTTTATAGTAACAAATTAATGTTATTTTGTGACACATGTCAATACACTTATTATTATTATTACTGTATTATTATTAATACTGTATCTAGAATAATTTATACTTTTTTTGTAATGCATAAGAATTTACTATACTGGTGTAATCAGTAGGGAATTGCTGGTATCCCAAAGGCTCCACCATTCTGACAGTTGGAATCAGCCAGTAGTACCTCTGGAAATAGATGGGAGACAGACAATCTCCTCCCTTATGATTTGCCACCTTGGAAAAGGTCTGGAGGGTTAGCTATGAGTAAGTTCAACTTTACGGCAATGAAAGAGGCTGCAGCCCTTGACCTTCTGCAGCAAGCTCTTAAGGTCCTCCTCAGTTTCAGCAAGTAGTGTTGTGTCGTCTGCATAATGCAGGGTGTTGATGAGTGTTCCTCCAATCTTGATGTCACATTTCTCCTCATAGAGCCCAGTCTCCTAGACAATCTGTTCCGCGTATAGATTGAAAAGATATGGAGATAGGACACATCCCTGGCATACACTCTTCCCAATTTTGAACCATGTAATGTTCCCTTGCTCAGTTCTGATTTTTTCCATTGTTGCTGTTATTGTTAAGTGCTGTCGAGTCATAGAATGAATAAAAGACTTTCATCATTTCTTCTTATTCATAGCGTCTCTGGAGGCAAGGTATTTCAGAGTGGATGCCACTTTTGCTTCCAAGCTTGTTTTAATCAGGGAGCTCCACCACACCCTGTCCACCATGGGTAACCATTCTCGCATTTGGCACATCAGTGTCACAGTGTTTAGCATCACAGCAAGCACGAGTTACCTTTGTACAGCAATGCACAGACCAGTGCTATACCACTTAGAAGAATGTTTGACAAACAACAATTTAAACCAGACCTGAGGACCACAAATTAAAATCACCCACCCTGGGCTTTGTAGCATAACTTTCTGTCCACTAGGCCAATGTAGCTGTCTCTATGGTGTCGTTATTGGTTTTAAAATCGTTGCCACACACTTTTAAATTGATGACTGTGCTTAGAAAGACATTATTTTTTTCGCTATAGTCGTCATTTGCAGCAACGTGTTAAGTGCTGTCGAATAGTAGATGACTCATAGCAACCCTATCAATGAAAGACCTGAGCACTGTTCATAGAGTTTCCAGAGGCAAGCCATTTCGGAAGTGGATGCCACTCCTGCTTCCAAGCTTGTTTTAATCGGGGAGCTCCACCAAACACTATCCACCATGGATCAGTGTCACAGTGTTTAGCATCACAGCAAGCACGAGTTACCTCTGTACAGCAAGTGGACAGGCCAGTGCTATACCACTTAGAAGAATGTTTGACAGAAAACAATCTGAACCACACCTGAGAGCCGCAGATTAAAATCACCCACCTTGGGCTTGGTAGCATAACTTTCTGTCCACTAGGTCAACATAGCTCCCAAAGTAAGTTGTTGTTGTTATTGTGCTGTTGAGTCATAGGCAACTCATGGCGACCCTATGAACGAAGGTCTTTGACACTGCGTGACTTTCATCCTTTCTCCAGGTTCATAGGGTTTCCAGAGGCAAGCTATTTAGGAAGTGGATGCCACTCCTGCTTCCAAGCTTGTTTTAATCGGGGAGTGCCACCAAACACTGTCTACCATGGGTAAACATTATCACATTTGACACATCAGTGTCACAGTGTTCAGCTTCACAGTGACCACAGCAAGTGGACACACCAAGGCTATATGACCTAGAAGAATATTTCACCAAAAACACTTAAAGACAGGCCTTAGGGCCGCGGATTAGAGTCACCCACCTTTGGCTTAGTAGCATCGCTTTCTGTCCACTAGGCCAATTGGTCTCTCTCTCTGTGTTGTTGGTGCCATTGTGTCATAGGTGATTCATAGCGACCCTATGAATAAAAGTCCTCAACACTTGTGTGAATTTCATCCTTTCTCCAGGTTCATAGGGTTTCAGGAGGCAAGCTATTTACGGAAGTGGATTCCACTCCTGCTTCCGACCAAAGTAGGTAGTAATTTAAAAAATGATTGTTCCTGCATGCTGCATAGTATTTTATTGTTTGAATATACCACAACTTCTCAATTCATTTATTTGTGATTGGACATCTGGGCTGTTTGCATGTTCTTGCAATGGTGAATAATGCTGTTATGAATATTGATGTACAAGTTTCCATGTGAGCCCAGTTCTCATTTTCTTGGGGCATTTCTTTATGTGTCTGCCGTCTAGATGTCTTCCTCTGTGAAGAGCCTTTCTTTTCTGGTTTTTTTTTTTTTTGAAGAGTCTTTCCAGGTCTTTTGCCCATTTTCTAATTGGATTATCAGTCTTTTTCTTGAGGAGGTCCTGTAGTATTCTGTAAAAATTTGTTTTGAGACTCTTTTCTGAGATGTTATTGCAAAATATTTTTTCCCAGTTAATAAGTTTTCTTTTCAACTGATTGGAAAAGGTTTGGATGCACATTGGCATTTAATCTTTAGAAGATCCATACGTCAATTTTATCCTCTTCTTGTGCATTTCTGGCTGTATTGGTCAGCCTCTTTATACCATAGGCTAGGCTTTCTAAGTTTGGTTCCATTTTATCTCTTATGATCTTAATGGTTTTGGCCTTTACACCAAGTCTCTGATCAATCTTGAGTTTATTTTTTTGTATGGTGTGAGAGGTGGATCCTACTTCAGCTGTCTGCAAGTAATGGTCCCGTTTGGCCAGCACCATTTATTGAAGAGATTGTAATTTCCCCATTTGATAGGTTTTGTTTCCCTGTTGAATATCAGTTGATCATAGGTAGACTGGTTAATTTCTGGCTTCTCAACTCTGTTTCATTGGGTTATCTGTCTGTCATTGTACAAGTATTGTGCTGGTTTTGTTATTACAGCTGTATAGCAGGATTTGATATCAGGACTATACATTAGGTTTTGATATCAGGGAGTGTTATGCCTCCAACTTAATTTTTGTTTTTCAGAAGTGATTTGCTTATTTGGGGTTTATTTCCCCTCCAAATAAGCTTGATAATTGCCTTTTCTTTTTTAAATTTTATTTTATTATTTTTGTGTGAGTGTACTGTCAAATCAGATCTGACTGGTACAGGAGGAGATTGTCCCTCCTTCCCCGGCAGAGCATCTGGTGGATTCGAACCGTGTGCCTCTGGCATTGTAGTTGCAGCTCCTTGCCACTAGACCACCAGAGCTCTCTGATAATTGCCTTTTCAATACACGTCTGAAATGGCTTGCCTCTGGAAACTCTATGATAGTGGAGAAATTATGAATGTTATGCAAGTGTTCAGATCTTTCATTCATAGGGTCTCTATGAGTTGCCTACAACTTGATGGCACTTAACAACAACAACAATGCAAAGTATACTCTGCAGATATTTGAAACACCATTAGGTACTAGGACAATATGAAAATTCTTGTTCTCATGCACTTAGAGGGGAGAAAGAGAGCGTACATTTCTCCTCAAAATATGGGCATACCTCTCTTAACACTAAGTGAAATCGTGAAATATTTTACACATTTTTGTGTGTACACTGCATGACAAAGAGGGGAAAGCACTGAGGAACGGAAAGACTCTTTTTACTTCAAGCCTCTGTTACCTGGCTGTGTGTGGAAGGCAAGGGTGCAAAATCCAGCCCCATCTTACTCTTCCAGCACTTCCTCACAGAGTCCACGTCAGTATCAAGGTATCTCTGCCTTGAGCTGCCTACATCTGGCCTTCCCTCACTGAGCACAGATAAGCAGCACCACTGGCAGGGAAACAGATCTACATCAGACACAAGGGAACAGATTCACATCACATACAAACACACAACAGTCACAACTGTGGGCACAAAACAACCAGCCCACCTGCTTGCTCCCAAGGCATA
Source organism: Elephantulus edwardii (assembly GCF_000299155.1). NCBI lineage: Eukaryota > Metazoa > Chordata > Mammalia > Macroscelidea > Macroscelididae > Elephantulus > Elephantulus edwardii. The sequence goes on along the minus strand of NW_006399896.1, from coordinate 4,946,981 downwards.
CTTCTTGTTGTTGTTAAGAGTCCTTAATGCTAATGAATGCTTACTTTTATATTATTTATCTGTGGAACTCTTACACCAGTAAGATGGTGAGTTCTGCCATCTTTCCTTGGATGTTGTTCTCAGAGACCAACCACCTTAGTCAGGTGGTCCTACCCACTGTTGTTTGTTCACATTAGAGCCATTCCCAGAAAGTGTACTTGCAGATTGATGGGGTGAAGTGATCGTTGCCTATAGAGGATGCCTCCCCACCATTCTCCTCTGCAGGATGATGCTGAGCTTTGCCAATCATAAAATGCAAACACTTGGAAACTAGGCAAAACAATTCTTTTTTAAATTTTATATTTGTTTGCATAAAAAATTCATGTACAAACATGCTTCATTCACATTGTGTTTCATACAGTCATTCCCATGCATTGTGACTCAGAAAACCAATCACCATTGATCTATGCTCACTATCATCCCATCTTTCTTGAATGAAAGAAATTTCTTATTGTTTTACTGTACTTTTTCTCCATTCTTTCAGCCCAAAGACACAAATGAGGAAGGGAAAGGGACAGAAGGCCTGGGTGATCACAGTAGCACCCTCTTCTACAACTATCCCCTCTTTACAATTTGCCCAAAATATGTGAGATGAAATTTTACTGACCTTGACTTTAAGGAGCATCTGTGCACACTTGCATCCAGACATGTTTGTTCTTTTGCCATGCACAGGATAGTCAGTACTTTTCTCAAAAACCACAACTCAAAGAAATTTATTCTTCTTCTGTCATCCTTATTCATTGTCCAAATGTCAGATACTTAGAAAGTAATTGAAAAGATCGTGGCTTGAATTAGGTGCACCTTAGCCTTTAAACTGATATCATTGCTCTTCAGCACCTTGGTGAGATCCCTGAGAACAGTTTTTCCGATGCAATACTCCTTTTGATTTCCTAACTGCTAGAACCAAGGGTGCTGTGGATCCAAACAAGACGTTAATGTTGTTGTTAAGTACTAGTAAATCAGAATCCACTCATTGCTGTCTTCCAGCAGTAAATCACATGGGAGGAGAGTACACATCTTTCTCCAGTAGAGCTACAAGGAGATTCAAACTGGTCACCTTAAGCTGGCAGCACAACTCCTTGATATGAAGCCAACAATGTTCTTATTTCCAAGCTAGAAGAAATTGTTGACAATTTCTTCCTCTTCTTTACTTCTCATGCTGTTGCCTATTGGCCCAGTGACGATGATTTTTGTTTTCTTGGTGTTTAGATGTATCCATATTGAAGGCTGTACTCTTTGATCTCCTGCAGCAAGTGCTTCAATTCCTCCTCACTTCCAGAAAGCAAGTTTATGTCATCAAGAACCTCAATCAGCCTACCATAAATTGTTAAGGATTCATCCTCAGAACCTGATTCTACACTTACACTCACAAAGTTGCCCTTCTTGGGAATTCACCCTCAGAACCTGATTCTACACTTACGCTCATAAAGTTGCCCTTCTTGAATGATTTGTTAAGCATTGTGTAGGTATGGAGAAAGGGTACATTCCTGATGCACACCTTACTTGATTTTAAACCCTTTTGAGGTTCTCTTGCTTTTAACTAACAATAATTTCTTGGTCTGAGTATAGGTTGTGTATGAGCACAATTAATTGTTCTGGAATTCTCATTCTTACAAATGCTAACCATAATTTCTTATGATCTCCCCAGGGAAGTTCAAGAAGACAAAGTGAAGTATTATAATGAAATGTGCAAATAGCTGGAGTTGGAAAATAAAAAGATAAAAACTTACTCAGCATTTGTCAAGCTGAAAGAATGGAATAACATTCAAGCCTAGAGCTGCAATACTGAAATATGTGATGCACAAACTCTTGAATGATCCAGAAAGCATCCAAAGGAGTTGGAGGAAATACATAGTCATTGTATAAAACACGGGGGGGGGGGGCTGACATGACTCATTTCAGATCAGGAGCCAGTGGTAATGAAGGACAAAGTTCAAGCTGCACTGAAACTAGTGGCAGAAAAATAGGCCTGAGGAACAGATATAATGCCAACTGAAATGTTACAAAACCCATGCTGCTTCATATGCCAAGGAAACTCAAAGACAAGCTGGAGGAGATCCATAGTTTTTCTTTTTTCCAAAAAAGATGATTTCCACAGAATGTGGAAACTATCAGACAGTATCACTAATATCACATGCAAGAAAATTTTATAGAAGGTTATTTATATCAGTCAGAACATCCACAGGGAACTATCAGACATTCAACAGCATTTAGAATAGGCCGTGGCACCAGTGATACTACTGTTGATATCTGATGAATTTTGCCTGAAAGCAGACAATACCAGAAAGGATATCTATTTGAAAATAAAGGGTGGCAGCCCCGCTGTGTGGTGGTCTCTGAGGGGAGCAGGAGGGCCTTCACCTCTCCTGGCAGGACAGGACAGTTAGGGCAGATCCCTTTGTCTCCCAGTGCCCTCCCTGTGTGGGGTTCTGGGTGGGCATGAGTGGCCTTTCTTCTTTCCTTCACCTCTCATTTATTCCCTTGTTTCTAGATCATCGACTTCACTCTGAGCCCTCAGTGTGGACTCTCAAAGCCCTGTGTCCTCTCTGCCCTCCTTGTCTTGGTCTCCTTATCCTTGCTCTATTCTCTCCTCCCCTCCTGCCCTGCTCTGCAGTTGGTTTCTTCTGACCCAGGTTTTCCCACCGTGGAACTAGACTCCAGAGGTATTTTCTGATGCACAGCTCCACCCGAGGACAACAAGGCTATCAACTGAGAAAAACACAATTCTGCCCTCTGTCTACCCTCTGAGCCTGTTGTGGTTTTGTGGAAGTCCTCCCCCTCAAAGAAGAAAATGATGAAAGAGAGGGCTCCCAGTGCCCTTCCACTGGAAGCACAGTCTCTATCCCCTTGTCTGTGCACCATGGAACCAGCAACTGCATCTGTGCCTTCTGGCAGTGCTTCAAGGCGCCTCAGAGCTCTTGCAACCCCTGTGGGGTTGACAACCCAGTGGTAAGTTGTTTGAATGTGCCAGCAGCTCTGAGGGAGAAAGATGGATAATCTCCTCCAGTTGATTTACTGGCTCTGAAAGCCTATTAGGGGTCAGCTGTGAACAGGATCCCACTGGAAGTAACAAAGTTGGTATTCTCTGCAGCCCTCAAAGCCAAGCTATTTGAGGTGAGGAGGAGCCTCAGTCTGGGGTTTTGCGAGGAGCAGTATTTCTGGCAGGAAAGTAAAGGAGTTCTGAGTTGGAAGGGGGTGCACAGACTGAGAGGATGAGGGAGAAGAGAGTTGATCCTTGTCTCTAAAGAGCACCCTGGTTGCACCTCTTCACAAATTTATAACCCTTTTTCCTTTCAGCTTGCTTAAATATTATACAATTTAGAAAGCTTAAGGCGGCCTATAGTTAAAGAATTAAAAAAAAAAGGCCACAAAAGTTCCCTCTCACTTTACGTAAAAATAAATACAAGCAGCAAACAAATAAATGAAATAAATATTGTTGTGTGCAGCATTAAAAAAAACATAATAAATAAAAATTAAATGTGAGCAAAAAAAAAATTCTTTATCCTTTCGGCTTTCCATGGGACATTGAAGATTCTTCCCAAACACTACAATTCAAAGATACTAATTCTTTGGTCTTCCTTATTCCTTGTCCAATTTTGAGATGCACTGAAGCAATTGAATATTATGTAGCTTGGATCAGGTGTATACCCCAAAGAATTTAGAACTGAGACACAAGTGGAGACTTGTACACCAACGTTCATAGCAGCATTATTCACCATTGCAAGAACATGGAAACAGCCCAAATGTCCAAATACAAATGAATGGATTGAGAAATTGTGGTCCATTCACACAATGGAATACTACGCAGCATGCAGGAACAACAATTTTGAGAACTATCATGATATTGGGAGGGACTGGAGAGCATTACGCTGAGTGAATTATAAGACCATTATTGTAAAAATAGAAGGGTAACTATTAACTTGACAACTTTAAAGAAATCTAGCTAGTCCTTGACAGCAGAATTTCCCACTGTAACACAAATTTGGATTTCTAGACTGCTGCTTGCCTTTGTTTACTGTGGATTCAAGGGAAATGAAACATGTAACCACTTCAATCTTCTCCCCATCTATCATGGTGCCTTCTATTGGTCCTGTAGTGAGGATTTTGTTTTAATATTGAGAACTCGCTCCGCATTTCTTAAGCTTTAGGAACAGAAGAACAAATTCGAAACTCGAGTTGCTATAATCAAGGATGCTTTCGGCAGAATGTTAAATGATCCAGGAAGTATTAAAAGAAGATGGAAAGAATGTACTGAATCACTGTGTCGAAAGAAATTGGCAGACAGAGAAGAATTTCATGAAACAACATATGAGCAAGAGCCTATGGTGATGAAAGAAGAAATTCAGGCTGCTTTGAAGGAAATGGCAAAAAAATAAGGCTCCAAGAATAGATGGTATACCAACTGACATATTTCAGCTAACAGATGCTGCCCTGGATGTGCTCATCAAGTTGTGCCAAGAAATCTGGAGAACAAGCACTTGGCCAACTGACTGGAAGAGATCTTCTATATTTGTTCCTATCCCAAGGAAAGGTGACCCAACAGAGTGTGAAAACTATAGAACAATGGCACTGATTTCACGTGCAAGCAAGATTTTACTGAAGATTATCCAAAAATGACTGGAACAGCACATCAGCAGAGAACTACCAGAAGTCCAGGCTGGGCTTAGAAGGGGTCGTGGTACTAGAGATATAGCTGATGTTAGATGGATCTTAGCTGAAAGCAGAGAATACCAGAGGAATGTCTATCTGTGTTTCATTGATTATGCAAAGGCATTTGACTGTGTGGATCATAACAAACTGTGGCTGACTCTG
>NW_006399896.1:4938348-4941173 GCF_000299155.1 Elephantulus edwardii | reverse complement strand
ATGGCACATAACAACAATATTGAGATGTAATCCATACTGAAGGCTGTAGTCTTTGATCTTTTTAAGTAAGTGCCTCAAGTCTTTTTCACTTGCTGAAAGTAAGATTGTGTCATCTATAAAATGGTTTATGTAGAGTGAAATGGTATTAAGGTGAACAACCTTAAGAGCAATCATAAATTCTTTTGGGAACTGCATTATTTCTGTTATTTATTTTCAACAGTTTAGTTTTAAACACATTGAAAGAGGCTGATTGCTTCTGTGCTATATTTTTCTTTGTCCTGTTAAGTAATATAAAGCACTTTATCCAAGTGAGGGAAAAACCGTGATCTTCAAGGATTCTAGGCCTATTGTGGGAGAAAGTGTTTCATACTAGAATTTACAGTAAGAGTGTACTGGAAAGAGTGAACCTATGGGAAACAGTTGGTTTATGCTGGAACTCATGAGGGCCTCTCGCATCTTGAGGAGGGACAGGTATGGAACGCTCTGCACACTTATGCCACTTAAGACTTTCTTTTCATCCCAAGTGGGTGTCAGTAGGTGGAACTTGCCACATGAAGTCAGGGTTTCTGGCTAACCATTCACCAGCATGTGGGCGTGCAGGGAATTTTTAAATGATGAAATGCTCGATGTCACTTTTAAAAGGCTGAGGACTAGTGTGTTGTGAGTCAGTTTTATGCAGAGAGTTATGAGGGCCTCTAACATCTTGAGGAGGGACAAATGCTGAATGCTCAGCACTCTTACGGCTTTCTTTTCATCCCAAGTGGGTGTCGGCAAATGGGACTTGCCAGATGAACTGGTGGTCTCTGGCTAACCGTCTACCAACTTTTTCAGTGCCTTTACTTGCTTCTTCCTGTTTTGGGATTCCAATGATGTGCATGTTATTTCTCTTGATTGTGTCCCACCTTATTTTTAGGTTTTATTCTTTATCTTTCTTTTTTGATTCTGCTTTTTGCTCTAGTAGGTCAGCGGTGACAGTTCTATCTTCTATTTCACTGGTTCTGTGTTCCATCTCTTCAACTCTGCTCATGTGTCCCTCCATCATGTTGACAGCATCTGAAACCTTGGTGCTCCTATTTTGGATTGTGGTTTCTTGTTTTTCCAGTGCCTCTAATGCCTAGTTAGTTTTATCTGTATTATTTTTTATTTTTTTTAAGCTCCTCCTGACTTTTTCTTGCCTTGTCCTGTAATTCTTCAAGTTTTGTTTTTCACCCATTGAAAATATTCAATCTTTGTTCTTTTGAATTCAGTATCGTAAAGTTCCATCAGACTTTCTGGCTTCAGGAAATCCATTGCTACTGTGTCTCTTTTGGGGGATGATATCTTGCTTTGGGCTTGTATGGGGAGTAATGTAGTCTGATTCTTTTGGGACATGGCTATAGTAGTGTTTTGTGCCAAAGACAATAGCTGGTTCTTGATCTGATGTCACCGCTCCAGAGAGAGGTTGGGCAGGCACAGAAACAAATGCACTTACACACTTTGGCTGGGGGAAGGGGGTGAGACACACAGAGAGATGCACATGGGAGGCGAGTGCGGGGGAGACCTCACTCAATTTGCCACTGTCCTGCTTGCTCCTGGCTTTTGGGTCCCGCTGTGGCTCACTATTCCCTGCTATTGCTCGCTACTCCCCACTGAGGCTTGCTGCACCCCACAGAGGCTCGTTGCACCTTGTCTACACTTGCTGCACCATGCAGGTGCTTGCAGCTCTCAAATATCCACGTTGATCCACAGCAATGTTTTGAGAAACACCTATGTATTTGTACAGACTTTGGGCCTGACAGAAGTTTGTTCCCCAAAGTACCTGAATGAACAAGGAGGAAGCAGGCAGTGAGACCATGTGAGATGCGGGCAGGTGGTGAGATTGTAACTGAATTTTTAACTGCTGCTATGCTTGTCCTCACCTTCAGGCTGAAGGCTAGTGTGTTGTGAGTCAGAATTTTCCTGAAAGTCATGAGGGCCTCTCGCATCATGAGGAGGGACAGGTATTGGATGTTCAGTGCTCTCATGGCTTTCTTTTCATGCCAAGTTGGTGTCAGGAGGTGGGACTTACCACATGAACTAGGGTTTCTGCCCAATGGTCCACCAACATGTGGGCATGTGGGTGTACCTGAATTTTTAACTGCTGCAGTGCTTGGCCTCACCTTCAGGTGGAAGCCTAGTGTGTTGTGAGTTGCTGCTTTGCTGAAAGTCATGAGGGCCTCTCACATCTTGAGGAGGTACAAGATGAAATGTTCTGTGCTCTTATGGCTTTCTTTTCGTATGAAGTGGATGTCAGCAGGTGGGACTTGCCACATGAACTGGGAGTTTCTCACTAACCATCCACCAACATGTGTACCTACCTAGATTTTTAACTGCTGCAATACTTGTCCACACCTTCAGACTGATGAGTAGTTTGTTGTGAGTCAGAGTTTTGCTAGAAGTGATGAAAGCCTCTCGCATCATGATGAGTGACAGGCATGGGACACTTGGTGCTCTTATCACTTTCTTTTTGTCCCATGTGGCTGTCAGCAGGTGGGATTTGCCACATGAATTGGAAATTTCTGGCTAACCGTCCACCAACATGTAACTCTTGCACTACTTGGCCTCTCCTTAAGGCTGAAGGCTAGAGTGTTGTGAGTCGCTGTTTGCTGTAAGTCATGAGGGCCTCTCGCATCTTGAGAAGGAACAGGTGTGGAACACTCGCTGCTCTTATGGCTTTCTTTTTGTCCTACATAGGTGTCAGCTGATGTCAGATGGATCTTAGCTGAAAGCAGAGAATACCAGAAGAATGTCTATCTGTGTTTCATTGATTATGCAAAGGCATTTGACTGTGTGGATCATAACAAACT
>NW_006399896.1:4934216-4937433 GCF_000299155.1 Elephantulus edwardii | reverse complement strand
ATTGGGATGGGTGTGTCGGAGGCAATGCGATTGGCACAGGATAGAGCAGGGTTTAGGGCTGTTGTACATAGGGTTGCTATGAGTCGCAAATGACTCGATGGCACATAACAACAACAACAAGGTGTCAGCAGATTGTTCTTGCCATTAATTGTCAGTTTCTGCCTAATGGTCTACCAACATGTGGGCATTTGTGTGCACCTGAATTTTTAAGTGCTGCAATGCTTGGCCTCCCCTGCAGGCTAAGGGTACTGTGTTGTGAGTCAGTGTTTTGCTGGAAGTCATGAGGGCTTCTCGCAACTTCAGGAGGGACAGGTATAGAACGCTTGGCGCTCTTATGGCTTTCTTTTCATCTCAGGTGTGTGTGACCAGGTGTAACTTGTCATATGAACTGGGGGTTTCTGGCTTACCATTCACCAACATGTAAGCATACCTGAATTTTTAATTGGTACAATGCTTGGCCTTGCCTTAAGGCTGAGGGCTTGTGTGTTGTGACTCTATGTTTTGCTAGAAGTGATGAAGGCCTCTAGGATCTTGAAGAGGAACAGGTATGGAACATCTGGCACTCTTATGGCTTTCTTTTCATCCCATGTGGGTGTCAGCAGGTGGGACTTGCCACATGAACTCGGGGTCTCTGGCTAACCATCCACCAATATGTGTGCGTGAATGAATTTTCAACTGCTGCTATGCTTGACCTCACCTTCGGGCTGAGGGCTGGTTTGTTGTGAGTCACTGTTTTATTGGAAGACATTAGAGCCTCTTGCATCTTGAGGAGGGAGAGGAATGGAATGTTCGGTGCTTTTATGGCTTTCTTTTCATCCCAGGTGTGTGTCACCAGGTGGGACTTGCCACATGAACTAGGGGTTTCTGAGTAATCGTCCATTAACATGTAGGTGTACCTGAATTTTCTATTTTATTTTATTAATTTTAGTGAACTTTTACAGAGATTTTGGATGTCCATTCATTCATTATTGCATTTTTCTCCCTGCCCACCCATCCCCCCAGTTCACTCTTCTCTTTGAAAAGTAAAAGAAAAATTCCTTCATTGGTATACAATTCCCCCTTCCCCCAGGTACACTCCATTACGCAACCTTCATTCTGAACTCTTGTTATAACTATAATACTCACCTTCAGGCTGAACAGGCTAGTGTGCTTTGAGTTGGAATTTTCCTGGAAGTCATGAGGGCCTATCACATCTTGAGGAGGGAGAAGTATGGAACAACTGGCGCTTTTTTGTCTTTCTTTTTGTCCCAAGTGGGTGTCAGCATGTGGGAATTGCCACATGAACTGGTGGTTTCTGGAGGACCATCAAACAACATATGGGCATACACGAATTTTTTTTTTAATTTCCATTCATTTATTGTTGCACTTTTCTCCCTGCCACCCCTCCCCCCAGTTCGCTCCTCTCTTTGAAAACTAAAATTCCTTCATTAGTATACAATCTTACACACACACACACACACACACACACGGAGTACACTCCACTATGCAACCTTCATTCTGGACTCTTGTGATAACAATAATACCCTATCATATATCGCTTTTAAACTGTTCTCTCTCTCATCGATTTCAATGCAGTATACATAATTTATCTAGTTTTTCTCCATCTTATCCCAACTCTGATGTCAGTCCCATTCTACAACAGTGGCACCATGCAGTATTTGTCTTTTTGTGACTGATATATTTCACTCAGCATAATGTCCTCCAGGGTCACCCATTTTGAATAATATTGCATGAGTTCTTTGATTTTTAATGCAGCATAGTATTCCATTGTGTGAATATACCACAGCTTCTCTATCTATTTGTTTGCTGATAGGCACTTAGGTTGTTTCTAATTCCTTGTTATTGTGAACAAAGCTGCAATAAACATGGGTGTGCATATATCTGCATAGATGGCAGTTATGGTCTCTTTGTGGTATATTCCCAGTAGTGGAATTGCTGAGTCAAATGGTATCTCTATTTGCAACATTTTGAGAAAGCACCACACCGCCTTCCACAGTGGTTGTACCATTTTACATTCCCACCAACAGTGAATAAGAGTTCCAGTTTCTCCACAACCTTGCCAGCATTTGTTTCTTGCTATTCTGTTAAATTTTGCTATTCTTACTGGAGTGAAATGATATCTCATAGTTGTTTTGATTTGCATCTCTCTTAGAGCTAGCGATTTTGAACATTTCTTCATGTGATTGTTGGCCATCTGAATGTCTTCTTTGGTGACATGTCTGTTCATATCTTGTGCCCATTTTTCAGTTGGATTATTTACCTTTATCTTGTGGTGTTCAAGTACTTTAAAAATTCTAGATATAAGTCCCTTATCTGACATATCATTACCAAATACTTTTTCCTAGTCTTTGGCTTCCCTTTTTACCCTGTTGGAGAAGTTTTTGGATGTGCACAGGGATTTGATTCTTACAAGGTTCCATTCATCTATTTTATCTTCTCCTGGTTGTAGGTTTTTCAGGATACTTGGAAGACTGTTTATGCTGTGGATTAGGACTATTAGAGTTCTTCCAAGCTTTTCTTTAATGAAGTTTATAGTCCTTGGTTTTAGTCCTAGGTCCATGATCCACCTTGAGTTGTGTTTTCTATATGGAGTGAGGTGTGAATCTTGCTTGAGTCGTCTGCAGATATTTTTCCAATTTTGCCAACACCATTTATTAATAAGGCTGTCATTTCCCCACTTAACTGATTTCATAGTTTTGTCAAAAATCAGTTGACCATAGGTAAATGGGCTGATTTCTAGGTTCTCAATTCTATTCCATTGATCTATGTGTCTGTCATTGTACCAGTACCATGCTGTCTTAACCACCACAGCAGTGTAGTAAGATTTGAAATTAGGGAGAGAGATGCCTCCTACCTTTTTTCTATCTTTAAGGAGTGCTTTGCTTTTTTCAGGGCTTCTTTTCATTCCAAATGAAACTGGAGAGTACCTTTTCCATCTTGTTGAAGAATGGGATTGGGATTTGTATTGGGATTGCGTTGAACGTGTAAATTGTCTTTGGTAGTATTATCATTTTCACAATATTGAGTCTTGCTATCCATGAGCAAGGGATATTTTCCCACTTCTCCATGTCTCTTATTGTTTTTTGTAATCTTTGAATAGATCCTTTGTGCTTCTGGTTAGATTTACTCCCATGTATTTAATCTTGTGATTAACTACTGTGAAGGGTATTGTTTTTCTTAGTTCTGGCTCTGTATTCTCTTTTTCACTGTAGAGTAA
>NW_006399896.1:4901530-4934098 GCF_000299155.1 Elephantulus edwardii | reverse complement strand
GCTGAATTGGTCAACTATGTTGAATAGTTTTCTTGCTGAATCTTTTTTTTTTCACTAAGAACACAACAATCATTTATTTGTCCTTCGAGCACGTGTAGGAGTGAAGAGTGTCTGCTGGAATGCAGTGGACGGCAGGGGACTGACAGCCCTCTATAGGGCTTCCAACATAGACAGGGGCTGGGGAAGGAGGCGCCCTCACCCAGAACTATGACAGGCCTGCAATAGGTCCCATAAATCAACAGTTTAAACAGATGCAGATTCCATGTGACAAGAGAGACAGGGAGGAAGATTTGAGGCTTTATAGTCTTTAGATGTCTACTTTTGCTGTACCGGCTATTAAAAAGTTATGTGTAACTTCAAGATGAAAGGCATTAGCAGCTACTTAGAAGAGGATAATCCCAATCTTCTGGAGATTTAATGATGTAACTCACTGAAGCTTCTGACTCGGTCTTGCTGTTAATTGAATCAAAGTCAATGACAATCTTGCTGCACTTTGGCGTGAATTTCCTGAAAGTCACCCCAGCCATATCAAACACGAGCCTCGCAGCTGTTGCCTCATCGCTATCATGGTATTTATCAGACAAGAAAATAACTTCCTTGATACCTGCCTGGATGATGAGCTTAGCACATTCATTACATGGGAACAAGGCGACATACATGGTGCAGCCTTTCACATCGGCCGAGTTTTTGTTCATAATGGCATTCAGCTCGGCATGGCACACTTAAGGGTACTTGGTTTCCAGCTTATTCTCTGCTGTTCTCCTCCAAGGCAGCAAATCATCACTGCACCCATTTGGCATCCCATTGTAACCGATCCCAACAATCTTGTTTTCTGTGTTCACAATGCAGGCTCCGACTTGGGAATTTGGATCTTTGCTTCTCTGTGCTGACAGAAAAGCCACTGCCATGAAATACTCAGGCTATTCTAAATAGTCATCTCGTTTTTTGCAGGAAATTTCATTCATGGTGGGTCCGCACTGCTGCCCACCGCCCATGCTCCGGCTTTAGGCCCGGTGTGCTGCAGCCCCGCGCGCGTCGCTGCCTCCGCTGGTCCCGAAGCTGGGAAGCCCTCTTGCTGAATCTTTAAGGTTTTCTAAGTACACTATCATATCATCTGCATAGAGAGATAATTTTCCTTTCTCTTTACCAATTGGATACCTCTTACTTCCTTCTCTTGTCTTATTGCTGTTGCTAAGACTTCCAATACAATACAATACTGAATAGGAGAGGTGATAAAGGGCATCCTTGCCGAGTTCTTGTTCTTAAAGGGAATGCCTTTAACCTCTCTCCATTGAGAACAATATTGGCTCTTGGGTTTGCATAGATACTTTTTACTATGTTAATATGTCCTGTCTCCATACCTTTTCAACCTTTACGCAGAACAGATTATCCAGGAGGCTGGGATCTAGGAGGAGAAATGTGGGGTCAAGATTGGTGGACGATTTATCAACAATCTGTGATATGCAGATGACACAACCCTGCTTGCTGAAGCTGAGGAGGACCTGATGCACTTGTTGCAGAGAATCAAGAACTGCAGCCTTCAGTATGGATTGAGGCTCAATGTCAAGAAGACAAAGATTCTCACCACTGGACCAATTGGCAGCATCAGGATGGATGGTGAAGAGATTGAGATTGTTCACAGCTTTAGTTTGCTTGGCTCCACAGTCAACACTCTTGGCACCAGTAGCCAGGAAATTAAAAGATGTATTGCCATAGGAAAGTCTGCTGTTAGGGACCTCTTCAAAGTACTGAAGGGCAATGGTGTCTCTCTGGAGACTAAGGTGCATCTGATACAGGCCATGGTCTTTGCTATCACTTTTTCTGCATCAGAGAGTTGGACAATGACTAAGGAGGATTTAATGAGAATTGATGCCTTTGAACTTTGGTGTTTTGGAGAAGAGTATTGAGGGTACCATGGACTGCTAGGAAAACAAACAGATTCATCCTGGAAAGGGTTAACCCGGGCAGTTCCTTGGAGTCAAGGAGGAAGCTCCCTCTAACATACTTTGGACATGTTGTAAGGAGAGACCAGTCCTTGGAGAGGGACATCAAGCTTGGTAGGGTGGAGGGACAGCACAGGAGGGGAAGGCCCTCTATTAGGTGGATTGATTCAGTGACTGGGGCAATAGGGATGGGAGTGTCAGAGACAGTGCAATTGGCACAGGGCAGAGCAGAGTTTAGGGCTGTTGTACATAGGGTCGCTATGAGTCCCAAGCGACTTGACAGCACTTAGCAACAACAACAACAACAACATGTTGAAGAAATTCTGCTCTAATCCTATTTTGTTGAGTGTTTTAATCAGGAAAGGGTATTGGATTTTGTCAAAGGCCTTTTCTGCATCAATTGATAGGGTCACACGATTCTTGTTCTTTGCTTTGTTAGTTTAATGAATTACATTGTTTTTCTTATGTTGAACCATCTTTGCATACCTGTTATGAATCTCACTTGGTCATGATTAATTATTTCTTTTATATATAGTTGGATTCTATTGCCCAGTATTTTATTCAGGATTTTTGCATCTATGTTCATAAGAGATATTGACCTATAGTTTTCTATTTTGGTGGTGTCCTTTCCTGTCTTTGGTACCAAGGATATGTTTGCTTCATAGAATGAGTCTGGGAGAATTCCATCTTTTTCTATTTTATAAAATAGTTTATGTAGAATTGGTGGCAGTTCTTCTCTGAATGTCTGATAAAATTTACTTGTAAAAACTATCTGGTCTGGGGCTGTTTTTGGTTGGAAATTGTTTTATTACCTTTTCAATTTCTTTTGTAATGCATCTGTTCAGATGTTCAATTTTTGTTTGTGTCAGTTTAGAAGGGTTGTGCATTTCTAAGTATTTGTCCATTTCCTCTAGGTTTTCATATTTGAGTATAGTTTTTTCATAAGACTGTAATGTTAGCTTTTTTTATTTTAGTTGGTTCCTTTGTAATGTTGCCTGATTCATCTCTTATTTGGATTATTTGTGTCTTCTCCTTTTCTTTTGTGAGTTTTGCTAGTGGTTTGTCCATTTTATTGACCTTTTCAAAGAACCAACTCCTAGTTTTGTTGATCTTTTCAATGGTTTTTCGTTTTTTCTATTTCATTTATTTCTGCTCTAATTTTTATAATTTCAGTTTTTTTAGAGGGTGCCAGGTTTTATTGCTGTTCTTTTTCAATTTGCTGGAGATTTTTGGGTTAGAGAGTCAAAGGTCAATTTTTCCTGCCTTTTGATGTGTTTGCTTAGTGCTGTAAATCGACTGCTTTGGCTGTTTCCCAGAGGTTTGGTAAGTCGTGTTTTCATTATCATTTATTTCAAGAAACTTTTTAATTTCATTTTTTGTTTCTTCTAGTACCCATTCATATTCAAGCAAGTTGTTGTTCAGCTTCCAAATAGATGATTTTTTTCTTTTATCCTCTTTTTACTAATTTCTAATTTTGTGGCATTGTGGTCTGAGAATAATTTCTATGGTTTTGAATTTGTTGATGCTTTCCTTGTGTCCTAGAATGTGACCTATTTTGGAGAACATTTGATGCACATTGAAAAAGAAGGTATACTGTGCTTTTGGGGGGTGCATTAGCCTATAAATACCTATGTGATTCAGTTGATTTATTATGTGGTTTAATTCTTGAGAGTCTTTGTAGAGATTCTTTCTGGTAGTTCTAGCTTTTCTTGAGAGTGGTATATTAAAGCCTCCAAATACTATAGTAGTATTGTCTATTTCCTTTTTCAGTTTTGTTAATGTTTGTTTTATGTATTTTGCAGGTCTTTCATTTGGTGCATAGATATTCAATATTGTTATATCCTCTTGTTCTATTGACACTTTGAGCATTATGTAGTGACCTTCTTTGTCCTTTGTGATGGTTTTTGCATTTAAATTTATTTTATCAGAGATTAGTATCATTACTCCTGCTTTTTTTTTGGTTGCCATTTGCCTGGTATATTTTTTTCCCCCCGTCCTTTTATTTTTAGCCTTTCTTTATCTTCATTTTTCAGCTGTGTCTCTTTTAGGCAAAATATTGATGTATTTTGTTTTTTATCCAATCTGCTACTCTTTTTCTCTTCAGTGGTGCATTTAAACCATTTGCATTTAGTGTGATTATTGAGAGATAAGATTTTATTGCTATCATTTTGTTCAATTTATTTGGCATTGTGGCTAGTTATTTTAGTCCCTCCTGTTTTCTGTGGCATTGCTGTATGGAGGTCTCTCAGTGTTTCCTGTAAAGCTGATCATGTTTTTTACAAACTCCCTTAGTTTCTGTGTTTCTGAGAATATTTTGATTTCTCCCTAATATTTGATGGACAATTTTGCTGGGTACAGTATTCTTGGTTGACAGTTGTGTTCTTTGAGTGTTCAATATATGCCATTTTATTGTCTTCTTGTTGGTATGGTTTCTGTTGAGAAATTGGCACTTAGTCTTATTTCCTCTCCCTTATAGATTACTCTTTTTTTTCTCTCTCCCTGCTTTCAGAATGCTCTCCTTATCTTTAGTTCTTTCAAATTTGACAATGATGTTCCTTGGTGTTTTTCTTTTAGGGTCTGTTCTATATGGTGTTCGCTCAGCGTTTTGAATATATTTTCTTTCATTCTTTATTATGTCTGGAAAGTTTTCCTCTAGTAATTCTTCCACACCTTTTTTTAATGCCTTTACTTGGTTCTTCTGTTTCTGGAATTCTGATGATGTGAATGTTATTTCTTTTGATGGTATGACACATTGTTCTTAGGTTCTTAGGTTCTGTTTCCTTCTTTTTTGATTCTGCTCTTTGTTCAATAAGATCTATAATGACAATTCTGTCTTCTATTTCACTGATTCTGTGTTCCATCCTTTTAACTCTGTTTGTGTGTCCCTCAATCATTTTGACAGTATCAGAAACCTTAGACTTCATATTTTTGGATCATGGTTTCTTGTTTTTTTAGTGTCTCTAATGCCTTGTTTGTTTTATCTACATTGTTTTGGATTGTTTTTTAAGTTCCTCCTCATTTTTGCTTGGAGTGTCCTGTAATTCATCAAGTTTGTTTTTCAAACATTGAAAATATCCAATCATTGTTCTTTTAAATTCTGTGTCAGAAAGTTTCATCATACTTTCTGGCTTCAGGAAATCCTTTCCTACTATGTCTTTTTTGGGGGTGATACCTTGCTTTGGGCTTGTGGGGAAATTGAAGTACACTGCTTCTTTTGGGACATTGATGTGGTAGAGTTTTTCATGTCTAAGGTGGTAGCTGGTTTTTTATTTGATGTCACTGCTCCAGGAGAAGGTTGGGCAGGAACATCAGCAGATGCATGTAGGGTGCATGCACACTCAGAAGCTTGCATGTGGAGGGGTGAAGCACACACTGATATACAAAGGGAGGGGTATGGGGGAACCTAAATAATGAAGGAGGAAGTCTGTCAATCCTTTTCTGAAATGGCTTCCCAACTCTGTGGAGATGCCCAGGATCTTTCTGTTGTTTCACTTAGAGGGCTCCGCGTGGTCAGGTAGACACGAGTTTCTTCCCCAAAATAACTTAATCCTCAATGGCACATGAGGTTTTCAGGGAAGGTTGATAAATCTTATATGATTGTCTTCCTAGCCCGAGGGCCAAAGGTGACTGTGGGAAGAACATTGGCCTGACTCTCCCTTGTCTGTCCTCACAGGCCTACCACCAACATCCAAGTTTTTAACGATGGTGCTGCCCCGCTGACTGTTGGGACTCGTAGTTTTGTACCTGCGTGTTGTAGGCGGAGAGGATGGGGGTGACTGTGGGAAGAACCATGATCTGGCTCTCCCTTATCTGTCCTCGCAGGTCTCCCATCTTGCCGTGCCGACTGCTGGGACTCATAGTTTTGTACCTGCGTGTTGAAGGTAGAGATGATGGGGGTGGCAGTAGGAAGAACACTGGCCCGGCCCTCCCTAGTCTGTTTTGCAGGCCTCCCGCCAAAATGTAAGTTTTTAAAAATGGCGCTGCCCATTAATGGCTGGGACTCATAGTTTTGTACCTGTGTGTTGTAGGTAGAGAGGATGTGGGCGGCTGTAAATAGAACCTTGTCCTGGCTCTTTTCTGTCCTAGCAGGCCTCCTGCCAAAATCCCAGTTTTTAAAGATAATGCTGCCCCACCAAATGGTGGGACTCGTAGTTTTCTACCTGCGTATTATATGTAGAAAGGACCTGTATATTATATGTGGAAAGGATGGGGGCACAGGGGGAAAAAACCCTGGCCCAGCTCTCCCTAGTCTTTCCAAGCAGCCCTGCTGCCAAAATCCAAGTTTTGAAAGATGGCGCTTCCCCGCTGACTGCTGGGACTCCTGGTTTTGTACCTGCATGTTTTAAGTAGAGAGGATGGGGTGGCTTGGCTTTCCCTCGTCTGTCCTCGCAGGCCTCCTGCCAGAATACAAGTTTATAAAGATGGTGCTATCCTGACAAGAGAAGGGACTCTAGTTTTGTACTGGTGTGTTTTAGGTAGAGAGGATGGGGGTAGCTGTGGGAAGAGCCATGTCCCGGCCCTCCCTCATCTCACAGACCTCACACCAAAATCCAAGTTTTTGAAGATGACGGTGCCCTGCTGACTGCTGGGACTCATCGTTTTGTACCTGTGTGATGTAGGTAGAGAGGATGTGGGAGGCTGTGGGAAGAAACCTGGCCCGGCCGGCCCTCATTTGTCCTCGCAGGCCTCACACCAAAACCAAAGTTTTTACAGATGGCACTGACCTGCCTACTGCCTGTTGGGACTTGTAGTTTTCTACCTGTGTGTCATAGGTAGACAGGATGCAGCAGCTGTAGGAAGAACACTGTCCTGGCCCTCCTTCATCTGTCCTCGCAGGCCTCCTTCCAAAATAGAAGTTTTTAAAGATGTTGCTTCCCCACTGACTGCTTGGACTTGTAATTTTGTACCTGCGTGCTATACGTTGAAAGGATAGGGGGCGGCTGTGGGAAGAACCCTGGACTCCCTTGTATGTCCTCACAGGAATCCCGCCAATATCCAAATTTGTAAAGATGGCACTGCCCTGCCAGTTGCTGGGACTCATAGTTTTGTACCTGCATGTTGTAGGTAGAGAGGATGAGGGCGGCAGTGGGAAGAACCTTGGCCCTCCCCTCCCTCGACTGTCCTCACAGAACTCCTTCCAAAATCCAAGTTTTTACAGATGGCACTACCCTGCCAACTGCTGGGACTCGTAGTTTTGTACCTGCATGTTGTAGGTGGAGAGGATAGGTGTGGCTGTGGGAAGAACCTTGGCCTGGCCCTCCCTCATCTGTCTTCGCAGGGCTCCAGCCAAAATCCAAGTTTTTAAATATGGCACTGTCCCGCCAACAGCTGGGACTAGTATTTTTTCCTGGAGTGTTTTAGGTAGAGAGGATGGAAGTGGATGTGGGAAGAACCCTGGTCCAGCAATCTTCAGTCCTTGCAGAAGTCCCTCCAAAATCCAAGTTTTTAAAGATGGCGCTGCACGGCCAAGTGCTGGGAATCATAGTTTTGTACCTGTATGTTGTGTAGGTAGAGAGAGTGGGGTGGCTGTGGGAAGATCTGGCCCAGCACTCCCTCATCTGTTTTCACAGGCCTACCACAAAAATCCAAGTTTATAAAGTTGGCACTGCCCCACCGACTGATGGGACTCATAGTTTTGTACCAGTGTATTGTAGATCAAGAAGATGGGGGCTGCTGTCAGAAGAACACTGGCCCAGCACTCCCTCATCTGTTCTTGTAGACCTCCTGCCAAAATGCAATCTTTTAAAGGTGGTGCTGCCCGCTGACTGCTGGGACTCATAGTTTTGACCCTGCATGTTATAGGTAGGAGAATGTGGGTGGCTGTGGGAACAATCCTAAGCTGGCCTTTATCAGTCCTGCAGGACTCCCACCAACATTGAAGTTTTTATAGATGTTACTGCACTGCCAGCTGCTGGGATTTGTAGTTTTGTTCCTTGTGCTGTAGGTAGAGAGGATGGGGCAGTTGTGGAAAGAACCCTGGTCTGGCTCTCCCTCATCTATCTGCGCAGGCTCCTGCCAAAATCCATGTTTTTACAGATGGCACAGTTGCACCAACTGCTCAGGCTTGTGGTTTTGTGTCTGTGTGTTGTAGTAGAGAGAAGGGGTGGCTGTGGGAAGAACCCTGCCCTGGCCTTCAGCAGTCCTTGCAGGCCTCCCACCAAAATCCTAGTTATTATAGATGGCACTTTCCCACCGATTGCTGGGACTCTTAGTGTTGTACCTACGTGTTGTAGGTAGAGAGGATGGGGGCGGCTATGGGAAGAAACCTGGCCTGGTCCTCCCTCCTCTGTCCTCAGAGGCCTCCCACCAAAATCCAAGTTTTTCAAGATGGTGCTGTCCTCTGACTGTTGGGACTCGTAGTTTTATACCTGCATGTTGTAGGTGGAGATGATGGAGCACCTGTGGGAAGAACACTGTCCTTGCCCTCCCTCATCTGTTTTCTTAGGCCTCCTGCCAAAATCTACTTTTTAACGATGGCACTGCCCCACCCACTGTTGGGACTAGTAGTTTTGCATCTGTGTGTTGTAGGTAGAGAGGATGGGGGCGGCGGTGGGAAGAACCCTGGCCCTCACTTGTCTGTCCTCTCAGGATCCCGCCAAAATCCAAGTTAGTAAAGATGACGCTGCCCCTCCGACTGCTCAACTCATAGTTTTGTATCTGCATTTTATAGGTAGCGAGGATTAGGGCGGCTGTGGGAAGAACACTGTCCTGACTCTGCCTAGTCTTTCCTTTCAGCCCTCCTGCCAAAATCCAAGTTTTTTAAGATGGTGCTGCTCTGCAGACTGCTGGGACTTGTAGCTTTGTACCTGTGTGTTGTAGGTAGAGGGTATCTTAGGGGGTGTGCAAAGAACCTTGGCCTGGCCCTCCCTTGTCTGTCCTTGGAGGCCTCCATCCAAAATCCAAGTTACTTAATATGGCGTTGCCTCATCAACTGCTGGGACTAGTACCTTCGTACCTGCGTGTTTTAGGTAGAGTGGATGTGGGAGGCAGTGGGAAGAACCCTGGCCCGGCCTTTGTCAGTCCTCGCAGGCCTCCTCCCATAATCTAACTTTTTACAGATGGTGCTGTCTTGCTGACTACTGGGATTCATGGTTTTATACCTGTGTGTTGTAGGTAGAGAGGATGGGATGGTTGTTGGAAGAACCCTGGCACGGTGCTCCCTCATCTGCCTGCACAAGCCTCCACCAAATTCCAAGTTTTTAAAGATGTCGTTGCCTCCCCAACTGCTTGGACTTGTAGTTTTGTACCTGCGTGTTGTATGTAGAAAGGATGGCGGTGGCTGGATGAAAGAACCCTGACCTGGCTCTCCTTAGTCTCTCCTCGCAGCTGTGCCTCCAAACTCCAAGTTTTTAAAGATGGAGCTGCCCCGCCAACTGCTGAGACTCGGAGTTTTGTACCTGCATGTGGTAGGTAGAGAGGATGGAGGTGGCTGTGGGAAGAACACTGTCACAGCTCTCCCTCATTGGTCCTCGCCAGCCTCCCCCCCAAATCCAAGTTTTTAAAGATGGTGCTGCCCTGCTGACTGCTGGGACTTGTTTTCTGTAGAAAGGATGGGGGCAGCTGTGGGAAGAACCCTGGCTCTCCCTTGACTATCCTCACAGGCCTCCCACCAAAATTGAAGTTTCTATAGATGGCACTGCCCCGCCGACTGCTGGGATTCGTAGTTTTGTTCCTGAGTGTTGTAGGTAGAGAAGATGGGTGCAGCTGTGGGAAGAACCCTGGCCCAGCCATTGTCAGTCCTTGCAGGACTCCTGGCAAAATCCAAGTTTTTAAAGATTGTGCTGCTCTGCCAACTGTTGGGACTCAAAGTTTTGTACCTGGGTGTTGTAGGTAGAGTGGATGGGGGACTCTGTGGGAGGAATCCTGGCTCGACCCTCCTCATCTGTCCTCACAGGCCTCCCACCAAAATCCAAGTTTTTCAAGATGGCACTGTCCCGCCAACTGCTGGGACTCGTAGTTTTATACCTGTGTGTTGTAGGCAAAGAGGACGAGGGCGTCTGTGGGAGTCTGTGGGAAGCACCCTGGCCAGGCCTTCTTTAATCCTTGTAGGCCTCCTGCCAAAATCCAACTTTTTACTGATAGCGCTGCCCAGTCAAAGGCTCGGATTCATAGTTTTGTACCTGTATGTTGTAGGTAGAGAGGATGGGGTGGTTGTGGAAGAAACCTGGCCCAGCCCTCCCTTGCCTGTCCACACAGACCTCCCACTAAATTCCAAATTTTTAAAGATGTCACTGCCCCACCAGTAGCTCAGACTCATAGTTTTGTACCTGTGTGTTGTATGTAGAAAAGATGGTAGCAGCTAGGAGAAGAACCCTGGCCTGTCTCTCCCTAGCCTCTCCTCGCAGCAGTGCCACCAAAATCCAAGTTTTTGAGATGGCACTGAACCCGCCAACTGCTGGGACTCAGAGTTTTGTAACTAACTGCCTGTGGTAGGTAGAGAGGCTGGAGGTGGCTGTGGGAAGAACACTGTCCTGTTCCTTCCTCATCTGGCCTCCCACCAAAATCCAAATTTTTAAAGATGGCGCTGCCCTGCCAAGTGCTCAGACTTGTAGTTTTGTACCTGCGTGTTGTAGGTAGAGAGGATGGGGTGGCTGTGGAAAGAACCCTGGCCCTCCCTTGTCTATCCTCGCAGGCCTCCCACCAAAATCAAAGTGTGTATAGATGGTGCTGCCCCGCTGACTACTGGGACTCCTTGTTTGGTTTGTGCATGTTGTAGGTAGAGAGGATGGGGAGGCTGTGGGAAGAACCCTAGCCCGGACCTCTCTCATCTGTCCTTGTAGACCTCCTGCCAAAACCCAAGTTTTTACAGATGGCATTATCCTACCGACTTCTGGCACTCGTGGTTTTGTACCTGCGTGTTGTAGGTAGAGAGGATGAAGGGAGAGCTGTGGGAAGAACCTTGACCCGACCATCCCTCATCTGTCCTTGCAAGCATCCAGCCCAAATCCAAGTTTTTAAAGATGGCGCAGCCCTGACAAGTGCTAGGACTCATAGTCTTGTACCTGCGTGTTTTAGGTAGAAAGGATGGGGGCAGCTGTGGGAAGAACCCTGGCCCAGCCATCGTCAGTCTTCACAGGCATCTGGGCAAAATCCAAGTGTTTAAAGGTGGTGCTGCCTTGCCAACTCTTGGGACTCGTAGTTTTGTACCTGCATGTTGTAGGTAGAGAGGATGGGGGTGGCTGTGAAAAGAACCCTGGCTTGGTCCTCCCTCTTCTGTCCTCATAGGCCTCCCACCAAATCCAAATATTTTAAAGCTGGTGCTGGCGGCCGACTGCTGGGACTTGTAGTTCTGTACCTGTGTGCTGTAGGTAGAGAGGATAGAGCAGCTGTGGGAAGAACACTGTCCTGGCCCTCCCTCTTCTGTCCTAGCAGGCCTCACACCAAAATCCAAGTTTTTAAAGATGGCACTGCCCCAACTCTGCTGTGACTCGTAGTTTTGTACCTGCATGTTGTAGGTAGTGAGGATGGTGGCAGCTGTGGGAAGAACACTGGCCCGGCTCTCCCTAGTCTGTCCTCGCAGGCCTCCTGCCAAAATACAAGTTTTTAATGATGGTGCTGCCTCACCACTTGCTGGGAATCATAATTTTGTACCTGCATATTCATGTAGAAAGAATGGGGGCGGCTGTTAGAAGAACCCTGGCCTGGTCTTTGTCTGTCCTTGCAGACCTCCAACCAAAATCCACATTTTTAGAGATGGCACTGCCCCGCCGACTGCTGGGACTCATAGTTTTGTACCTGCATATTGAAGGTAGAGAGGATGCTGATAGCTGTGCGAAGAACGCTGGACTAGCCCTCCCTCATCTGTCCTCACAGGCCACCTACCAAAATCCAAGTTTTTAAAGATGGTGCTAGCCACCGACTGCTGGGACTCTTATTTTAGTACCTGCGTGTTTTAGGTAGAGAGAATGGGGACGGCTGTGGGAAGAACCCTGGCCTGGCTCTTCCTCGTCTCTCTGCGTAGGCTTCCTGCTAAAATCCAAGTTTTTAAAGATGGCACTTTCCCGCCAACAGCTGGGACTCGTAGTTTTGTACATGTTGTAGGTAGAGTAGATGGGGGCAACTGTGGGAAGAACCCTGGCCCGGCCCTCCCTCATCTGTCTTTACAGGCCTCCCTCCAAAATCCATGTTTTTAAAGATGGTGCTATCCCACGAACGGCTGCGACTCATAGTTTTGTATCTGCATGGTGTACCTAGAAAAGATGGGGGTCGCTTGGGAAGAACTCTGGACTGGCTCTGCCTCATCTTTCCCTGCAGGCCTCCTGTCAAAATCCATGTTTTTGAAGATGGTGCTGTCGCACCAACTGCTGGGATGCATAATTTTGTACCTGCGTGTTGTAGGTGGAGGGGATGGGGACGGCTGTGGCAAGAACCCTGGCTTGACCAAAGTCTATCCTCACAGGTCTCCCTCCAAAATCCAAGTTTTTAAAGATGGAGCTGCCCCGCCTACAGCTGGGTCTCATAGTTTTGTACCTGTGTGGCTTTTGTAGAGAGGATGGGGGCGGCTGTGGGAAGAACCCTGGCCAGGCTGACCTCTGGCATCACAGGCCTCCCTCCAGAATTTAAGTTTTTAAAGATGGTGCTGACCCACCGACTGCTGGGACTCACAGTTTTGTACCTGCATGTTGTAGGTAGAGAGGATGGGGGCGGCTGTTGGAAGAACCCTGGCCGGACCTTCCTCATCTGTCCCCACAGGCCTCCCTCCAAAATCCAAGTTTTTCAAGATGGTGCTGCCCCACCGATTTCTGGTACTCGTAGTTTTATACTTGATTGTAGGTAGAGAGGGTCAGGGCAGATATGAGAAGAACCCTGCCTGGCCTAGTCATTGTCTGTCCTCACAGGCATCCCACCAAAATCCATGATTTAAAGATGGTGCTGCCCCACCTACTGCTGGGATTCGTAGTTTTGTATGTGTTTGTTGTAGGTAGAGGATGGGGACCTTTGTTGGAAGAACCCTGGCCCAGCACGCCCTCATCTGTCTGCGCAAGCCTCCTGCCAAAATCCAAGTTTTAAAAAAATGTTGCTGCCCGTCAAATGCTGGGACTCGTGTTGTGTGTAGAAAGGGTGTATTGTGTTGTATGTGTGTGTTGTATGTAGAAAGGATGGGGGTGGCTGTGAGAAGAACCCTGGTCTTGCCAACCTCTGGCCTCGCAGGCCTCCCTCCAAAATCCAAGTTTTTAAAGATGGTGCTGCCCAGCTGACAGCTGGGACTCATTGTTTTGTACTTGTGTGTTGTAGGTAAAGAGGATGGGGGCAGCTGTGGGAAGAACCCAGGCCCGGCCCTCTCTTGTCTGCCCTGCAGTGACTTGTAGTTTTGTACCTACGTGTTATATGTAGAGTGGGTGAGGGTGGTTGTGGGAAGATGGGCATACCTGAATTTTTAAGTACTGCAATTCTCAGTTTCACCTTCAGGTTGAGGGCTAGTGCATTGTGAGTCTGTATTTTGGTCGAAGGGATGAGGGCCTCTTGCATCTTGAGGAGGGATAGGTATGGAACGCTCAGCGCTCTAATGGCTTTTTTTCGTCCCGTGTGGGTGTCAGCAGGTGAGACTTTCCACACGAACTGGGGGTTTCTGGCTAACCCTTCACCAACTTGTGTGCGCACCTAAATTTGTAACTGCTGTAATGCTTGGCCTCACCTTCAGGGCAACGGCTGGTGTGTTGTGAGTCTGTGTGTTTCTGGAACTCATGAATGCCTCTTGCATATTGAGGAAGGACAGGTATGGAATAATGCTCATTGCTCTTGTAGCTTTCTTTTGGTCCCAAGTGTGTGTCAGAAGGTAGGACTTGCTATTTGAATTTGGGGTTTCTGGCTAACTATCCACTAACATGTGGGTGTATCTGAATTTTTAATTGCTGCAATGCATGGCCTTGCCCTCTGGCTGAGGATTAGTGTGTTGTGAGTTGGAATTTTCCTGGAAGTCATGAGGGTCTTTCGCATCTTGAGGAGGGGCAGGTATTGAACGATAGGTGCTCTTATGGTCCCAAGTGTGTATCAGCAGGTGAGAATTGTCACATTAACTGGTGGTTTCTGGCTAACCGCCCACCAACATGTGTGTGTCCATAAACTTTTAACTGCTTCAATGCTTAGCCCTCGCCTTCAGGCTGAGGACAAGTGTGTTGTGAATCGGGATTTTGCTAGAAGCCATGAGGGCCTCTTGCATCATGTGGAGGGACAGGTATGGAACGCTCAGCACTCTTATGGCTTTATTTTCATCCCTTGAGTGTGTCAGTAGGTGGGACTTGCCACATGAACTGGGTTTTCTGACTAACCATCCACTAACTTGGGGGAGTGCCTGAATTTTTAACTGCTGCAGTTCTGAGCTTTGCCTTCAAGCTGAAGGCTAGTGCAGTGTGCGTAGATGTTTTGCTGTAGTCATGAGGGCCTCGTGCATCTTGAGGAGAGACAGGTATGGAACACTCAGCACTCTTATGGTTTTCTTTTCATCCCAAGTGGCTGTCAGTAGGTGGGACTTGCCACATGAACTGTGGGTTTCTGGCTAACTGTCCACCAACCTGTGGGCACGTGGGCGTACCTGAATTTTTAACTGCTGCAATGCCTGGTCTCGCCTTCAGGCTGAAGGCTCGTGTGTTGTGAGGCGATATTTTGCTGGAAGTCAGGCGGGCCTCTCACAACTAAAAGAGGCACAGGTATGAAACGCTCACCGCTGTTAAGGCTTTCTTTTCATCCCACATGGGTTTCAGCAGGTGGGACTTGCCACATGAACTGGGCATTTCTGTCTAACCATCCACCAGCATGTGTTTATACCTAAATTTTTAACTGCTGCAGTGCTTGGCCTCGCCTTTAGGCTGAAGGCTAGTGTTTTGTGAGTTGGCGTTTTGATAGAAGTCATGAGGGACACTCGCATCTTGAGGAGAGACAGGTATGGAATGCTTGGCGCTCTTATGGCTTTCTTTTCATCCCATGTTGGTGTCAGCAGGTGGGACTTGCCACATGAACTCGGGGTTTGGACTATCCATCCACCAATATGTGGGCCTGCCTGAAATTTTAACTCCTGCAATGTTTGGCCTCGCCTTCAGACTGAGGGCTAATGTGTTGTGAGTTCTTGCTTTCCTGGAAGTCATGAGGGTCTCTCACATTTTTTAGCATGACAGGTATGGAACACTGGGTGCTTTTATGGCTTTCTTTTCATCCCATGTGTGTGTCAGCAGATGGGTCTTGCCACATGAACTGGATTTTTTTTGGCTAATGGCCATCAACATGTGGGCATGTTGGTGTACCTGAATTTTTAACTGCTGCAATGCCTGAAGCCTCACCTTCAGGCTGAGGGCTGGTTTGTTGTGAGTTGCTGTTTTGCTGGAAGTCAGAGGGCCTCTCACATCCTAAGGAGCGACAGGTGTTGAACGATCAGTGCTCTTATGGCTTTCTTTTGGTCCCAAGTGGGACTTGCCAATTGAACTGGGGATTTCTGGCTAATTGTCCACCAACATTTGTATGAACCTAAATTTTTAACTGTTGCAATGCTTGGCCTCACCTTCAAGCTGAGGGCTAGTGCGGTGTGAGTAGGTGTTTTGTTGTAAGTCATGAGGGCTTCACGCATCTTGAGGAGAGACAGGTATGGAATGTTCAGCACTGTTAATGGCTTTCTTAATGTCCCAAGTGGGTGTCATCAGGTGGGACTTTCCACACGAACTGGGAGTTTCTGGGTAACTGTCCACCAGCATATGGGGGGGTACCTGAATTTTTAACTGCTGCAATAATACTTGGCCTCACCTTCAGGTGAGGGCTAGTGGGTTGTGAGTCGTTGTCTTCCTGGAAGTCATGAGGGCCTCTGACATCTTAAGGAAAGAACTGTATGGAACTTTTGGTGCTGTTATGGCTTTCTTTTGGTCTGAAGTGGGTGTTAGAACGTGGGACTTGCCACATGAACTGGGTGTTTCTGGCTAACCGTCCACCAACATGTGAGCATCTTGGCTTACGTGAATTTTTAACTGCTGCATTGCTTGGCCTCGCCTTCAGGCTGATGGCTCGTGTTTTGTGAGTCGGTGTTTTGTTGGAGGTCATGAGGGCCTCGCGCATCTTGAGGGACGACAGGTATGGAACGCTCTGTGTACTTATGGCTTTCTTTTTGTCCCATGTGAGTGTCGGTAGATGGGTCTGGTCACATGTACTGGGGGTTTCAGGCTAATGGTCCACCAACATGTGGGCATGTGGATGTACCTGTTTTGTGACTGCTGCAATGCTTGGTCTCACCTTCAGGCTGACGGCGCATGTTTTGTGAGTCGGTGTTTTCTTGGAAGTTGTGAGGGCCTCGCGCATCTTGAGGGACAAGTACAGAATGCTCAGTGCTCTTATGATTTCCTTTTCATCCCAGGTGTGTGTCATCAGGTGGGACTTTCATATGAACTGGGGTTTCTGGCTTACTATCCACCAACATGTGTGCGTACCTGAATTTTTAACTGCTGTAATGCTTGTCCTCACCTTCAGGCTGAAGGTTTGTGGGTTGTGAGTCGGTGTTTTGCTGGAAGTCATGAAGCCTCTCGTATCTCAAGGAGGGACAGGTATGCAATGCTCTGTGCACTTAGGGCTTTCTTTTTTGTCGCAAGCGGGTGTCAAGAGGTGGGATGTGCCACATGAACTGGAGGTTTCTGGCTAACAGTACACCAACATGTGAGTGTGCCTGAAATTGGCCTCACCTTCAGGCTGTGGGCTAGTGTGTTGTGAGTCAGAATTTTCCTAGGAGTCATGAGGGCCTATTGTATCTTGAGGAGGGACAGGTATGGAACAATAGGTTCATTTAGGTTTTCCTTTCGTCTCAGGTGGGTGTCAGCAGGTGGGACTTGCCACATGAACTGGGGGTCTCTGGCTAACCGTCCACCAATATGTGGGCCTGAAATTTTAACTCCTGCAATGCTTGGCCTCACTTTCAGGCTGAGGTGTAGTGGGTTGTGAGTCAGTTTTCCTGGAAGTCATGAGGGCCTCTCGCATCTTAAGGAGGGAACTGTAAGGAACTCTCAGTGCTCTTATGGTTTTCTTTTCATCCCAAGTGATGTCAGCAGGTGGGACTTGCCACATGAACTGGGGGTTTCTGGCTAACCGTCTACCAACATGTGAGCATCTGGGCTCACCTGAATTTTTAACTGCTGCATTGCTTGGCCTCGCCTTCAGGCTGATGACTCGCATGTTGCGAGTAGCTGTTTGGCTAGAACTCATGAGGGCCTCCTGCATCTTGAGGAGGGATGGGTATGGAACGCTCGGCTCTCTTAAGGCTTTGTTTTTGTCCCATGTGGGTGTCAGCAGATGGGTCTGGTCACTTGAACTGAGGGTTTCTGGCTAACCGCCACCAACATGTGGGGGTACCTGAATATTTAACTGCTGCAATGCTTGGCTTTGCCTTCAGGCTCAGGGCTAGTGTGTTGTGAGTTGGTGTTTTGCTGGAAGTCATGAGGGCCTCCTGCATCTTGCGGAGGGATCCAGTATGGAATGCTCAGCACTCTTACAGCTTTCTTTTCCACCAACATGTGTGTATACCTAAATTTTTAAATGCAGTAGCGTCCTCGGGCCTCTGGCCCTTGGGCGTGATTTTAATTGTTTTTGTTCAAACATTCTTCTAGGTGTTGGAGCACTAGGTGTTGGATCTTTCAATTTGCTGAACAGCGGTAACTCATGGTTCCTGTGATGCTGAACACTGTGGTGACCCTGACGTGCCCAATGTGATATTGGTCACCCATGACAGACAGTGTTTGGTGGAGCTCCCTTGTTAAACCAAGCTTGGACGTAGGAGTGGCATTCACTTCAGAAACAGCTTGTCTCTGGAAACCCTATGAACTTGGATAAATGAAGAAAGTTATACAAGTGTTCAGGTCTTTTATTCATAGGGTTGCTATGAGTTGCCAATAACTTGATGACATTTAACAACAACATGCACAACAGCCCTAAACCGTGCTCTATCCCTTGCCAATCTTATTGTCTCTGACACATCTATCCTCATTACCCTAGTCGCTGAATCAATCTATCTCATCGAGTATCTTTCTCTCCTGCTGCCAGCCTCCCAATCATGATGTCCCTCTCCAGGGACTGATCCTGCCTTGCAACATGTCCAAAGTATGTCAGACAAATCTTCAGATTTCTTGCCTCAAGGAGTAGCCTGGCTTCAACTTCTCCAGGATGAACTTATTTCTTCTCCTAGCAGTCCAAGGTATATCCAATACTCTTCTCCAGCACCACAGCTCAAAGGTATCAACTCTTCTTCTACCATTCTTAGTCACTGTCCAGCTCTCTTATGCATAACAAGTAATTGCATAGACCATGGCCTGGATCAGTTACACCTTAGTCTCCAGACTGATATTGCTGCTCTTCAGTACTTTGGAGAGGTCTCTGATAGCAGACTTTCCCAATGCAATTTGTCTTTTCATTTCCTGGCTGTTGGTACCAAGAGTGCTGATTGTAGAGCCAAGTGAAGCTGTCAACAATCTCAACCTCATCACCATCTACCACGATGCTGCCAATTGGCCCAGTGGTGAGAATCTTTGTTTTCTTGATGTTGAGCTTCAATCCATATTAAAGGCTGTAGTCCTTGACCTTCTGCAGCAAGAGCTTCAGGTCCTCCTCAGTTTTAGCAGGCAGGGTTGTGTCATCTGCAGATTGTTGATGAATCTACCTCCGATTCTGATGCCACATTTATCCTCATAGAGCCCAGCCTCCCAGATAATCTGTTGTACAAATAGATTGAAAATATATGGCGATAGGGCACATCCTTTGTGCACACCCTCCCCAATTTTGAAACAATTGCCTCCTGCTCCAAGGATAGGTCTCAAATAAGCACAATCAAGTGATCTGGGATTTCCATTCTTCTCAGTTAGTCACAGTTTATTGTGATCTACACAGTCAAATGCTTTTGCATAGTCAATGAAACACAGACATTCCTCTGGTACTCTCAACCAAGATCCACCTGACATTAGCTATAATATCCCTAGTACCACAGCCTCTTCTAAACCCAGCCTACACTTCTGGCAGTTCTCTGCTGATGTGCTGTTCTGGTAATTTTTGGATAATCTTCAGCAGAATCTTGCTTGCTTGTGATATCAATGATACTGTTTGATAATTTCCACTTTCTGCCGGACCAACTTTCTTTGGAATGGGAACAAATATAGATCTCTTCTAAGTCAGTTGGCCAGATGGTTGTCCTCCAGATTTCTTGGCACAACTTGCTGAGCACGTCCAGGGCAGCATCTGTTTGTTGAAATATGCCATCAATACCTGGGGCCTTGTTTTTTGCCATTTTTTTCAGAACAGCTTGAACTTCTTCCTTTATTACAACAGGCTCTTGTTCATACATTGTTTGATGAAATTCTTATTTGTCCACCAATTCCTTTTGGTACAATGACTCTGTATACTCTTTGCCATATTTTCTTAATGCTTCCTGGATCTTTCAATATTTTGCCCAAAGCATCCTTAAGTATTGCAACTTGAGGTTTGAATTTGTTCTTCAGTTCCTTTTGAGTGAGTTCGGCTAAAGTAATATATGTGCTTTCTGATGGATGGCAGGCAAAAATAGTGAAGAGAGAGAAGAAAATATTCATACCTAAGGCTTATAAAATAAAATTTTCTTTTAAGAAAATATCTTGAAAATCTTACTGGGTAATATCTTAGAAAACAGCCCTGGAGCCAGCAAAATAGCACCCAGACTTTAATAAATTAGAGCACTCTGGTGGCTCTGGTAAGAAGCTGTGCTGTCATCCCAAAGGCACATGGGTTTTCACATAATGTAAATAGCATGGGAGGAGACTGCCCACACTTCTTCAGTGAAGCAGCTGGTGAACTGGAACCACGTGTATTCAGATTAGCTCTGAAGTGGTGCCTCAGCAATAACAAAAATTTATCATGTAACCACACACAAGTTCTTTTTCTCAGCACTATGTGGTTAAGCTATTAAACTTGATATTAGATTTAAGAGACTCTGCAGCTAAAGGAACAACCAAGAACTAAAGGAACAACTAAGAACTATTTTCCTCGGAGTGCGGTTTGAGAATTTTCAGCAAGTGAATACAATTTTAAAGGACTTAAGTCAACAAGTTAGGACTAACATTGAGAAAAATGGGAATCCCAGAACACTTAATTGTGCTCATGCAAAAAATATACCTAGACCAAGAGGCTGTTGTGTGAACAGAGCAAGGGAACACCACATGTTTTAAAGTTAAGTCAGGGCTGTATCCTCTATCTAGTCACTCAATAGTGAGAAAATTATTTGAGAAGCCGACTCTATGAAGAATTTGGCATCACGATCAGCGGAAAACTTATCAATAAACTGTGTAATGTTGATGACACAACCTTGCTTGCTGAAAGTGAGGTGATTTGTGTTGCAGAATGTTAGGGAAGAAGGGAATGCCTCTGGCCAGGACGGGTCGCCTGAGCTCCAGACAGGTTCAAGCCTCCCAGTGGTCTTTAGTGGGGTACAGAAAGCTCCCGTGTTTGTACCAGCTTGAGAAAGCTCGCCACCTGGGAAGACGGCTGCTGCGTTTGTTGAGCTGGGATTGATCCACATGAGGCTGACATTCTCTTAACCAATCCACATGTCCCACGTCTGTAAGCCCACCCTATACTGTTTTCCTGTGTATATATAAGTGCAGCGCTTATCCCAATAAAATCGAGCTGGATTGACTCTCTGATCCTCTCCCAGAGTGGTGTATCTCTGTTGTGCTTACTCCCATCAGGGTGTCACTGTTAAGCTGCCAGTGAACTGATAGCGACAGTGAACTGATAGCGACACACTTGAATCACAAAGAATACAGCCTTCAATATGGTTTGGATCTCAAGAAAAAAACAAAAATTCTTACTGGACAAATAGGCAACAACATGATAGATGGATAAAAGATTGAAGTTGTTAATGATTTCATTTTACTTGTATCCATGATCAACACCCTTGGTACCAGGAGTCAGGAAATGAGGAATTGTATTGCTCTAGGTAAGTCTGCAGTCAGAGACCTCTCCAAATTTTTGAGTAACAATGATGTCACTTTTAGGACTAAGGTGTGTCTGATTCAGGCCATGGTCTTTCTGATCACTTGCTATGCATCTGAGAGCTGGACAATGAAAAAGGATGACAGAAAAAAAATTGATGCCTTTGAGTTGTAGTGTTGGAGAATAACCTATGGACTGTCAAAAGATTAAGCAAATACATTTTGAAGAAAGTGCAGCCAGAGTACTTTTTGCTTCACCTCACATACTTTGGGCATGTTACTAGAAGAGGCTATTCCCTGGAGAGTGACACTATGGATCATACTCAAAGTGATGGAACCTAACAGCATAACACAACAAGGCTTTCTAACTCCTCTCTCTCTCTCTCACACACACTCACATATCCCTTAAATAAAAAAGTCATATTCAATCTTAATAAGGTCTTAAAGGATAGGATCAATACTATTAATGTGCACTGTTTAGTCTTAATTCTTTCAAAACAACGTTCTTATTCAAGTCTGCGCCTTGCATTGTGATTGACCATGTATAAGATCCACTTTTAAGATTGCATTACAGGAAGAGCTGAATCCAACCTCTTCACAATTGGTTTCTACCCTCCCCACCCCCCCAAAGAAAAGGTTTCTTTTTCATGGGCTGAAGGGTGTGCCTTTCTCATCTACTCAATGCTCATGAGAATAATCCAGGACACCCTCTGCTTCTGGTACGGGACTGAAGTGTTTTGAGAGTCTCAAATCATGTAGGACATTATGTAGGACTATTTAATTTTTCCTAACAAACTATATGAGTCAGAATATATCTAAATCTATTCTCTGGCTTTTAAAAGACCTAGGCCCTGGTGCAGGGCCCTTGGTGAACAACAGCTCAAGCAGCTCTTCCCTCAAGGTGGTGCTTGAAGATGAAGTAAACTCTGTATGTATCCTGAATTGGAATTAGATATTTTAGGAAATACTACATTTTTTCTATACCATCCTTCCCTGGCCTCCTCTCTTGTTTCTGTGTCCTTTTACATCTCTACCATCATATTTTTTAAAAAGGAAACTGTTCCCCAACATCCTGAAGGCCCCTAATTCACCAGTATTACATCTCTAACCGAGGGTCCAGGAACAGTAAGTACATAAGAGGTCGAGGACTGAACTGGGCATCCAATTGGTGTGTATCTGGAAAAGATACGAGAAGCAGAACACTAATTTTTGTTTCTTTCAATTATGTCACAGTACTCATCTTACTGTTCTTGGTTTGGGAATGTTGCTAGGTTACTGAAAACTGATAGAGTGGTTGATTTATACCCTCTCTGTCCTGATTTGTCTGAAGATGCCTGCTGTAATAAATAAGGAAACAATATGAAAGTTATCTCCTCAATTTTGTTTTTCAGTCTTAAATGTTAGTATTGAATGCAATTAAGCAAAGTAAAATGTCTCTAGTAAATTATGTAATTCATTATGCTTATATTCTTGTTTGCAGGTCTTCACTGTCCTAGCACAGTAATACCTCTCGTTATGTGCCATCGAGTTGCCTGAAACTCGTAACGACTCTGTCAACAGCTCTGAAGACTGCCCTGTCCTAAGCAAGTCGCACTGACTCTGACACACTTAATCCCATTGCCCTAGTGACTGTATCAATCCATTTCATTCAGGGTCTTCCTCTCCTGTGCTGTCCCTCCACCCCTCTGAGCTTGACATCCTCCAAGGACTGGTCCCTCCTGACCACATGTCCAAAGTATGTGAGATGGAGCTTCACAATTCTAGCCTCCAAGGAGAAACTTGGTTTCGCCCTAAGACAGACTTATTTGTGTTCTTTGTGGTCCACAGTATGTTCAAGATTCTCCTCTAGCATCACAACACAAGGCTTTGATTCTTCTTTTGTCATCCTTAGTCAGTTTCCATCTATCTAATGCATAGCAAGTAACTGTGAACACCATGACCTGGATCAGGCATCACTGCTTCTCAGTACTCTGGAAAGGTCCCTGACAGCACATTTACCCAATGCAATTAATCTTCTTTTGATTTCCTGACTGCTGGTGCCAAAGTGTGGATTGTGGAGATGAGCTAGCTGTAATTATTAACAACCTCAATCTCTTCAGCATCTATCCTGATGTGGCCAATCAGCCCAGTGATGAGAATCTTTGTCTTCTTGATGTTGAACTTCAATCCATATCGAAGACTACAGTCCTTGCCCTTCTGCAACAAATGCTTCAGATCCTCCATTTCAGCAAGGTTGTGTCATCTGCACATTCCTACTCATAAAGTCCAGCCTCCTGATCTGTTATGCGTATAGATTGAAAAGGTATGGAGACATGACACATCCCTAACACACTCCCTTCCTGATTTTAAACCATTCAGTGTTTCCCTGCTCTGTTCTGACGACTGTCTCCTGGTACAAATAAAGGTTTCTCATAAACACAAGTGTTCTTGGATTGCCATTCTCCTCAAGGTTAACCACAATTTGTTGTGACCTACATTGTCAGATGCCTTTGCAGTCAATGAAGCAGATAGCTATTTCTCTGGTTCTCTCTGCTTTCTGCAAGATATTTTTTATAATGTCTCTAGTGGCACAACCTCTTCTAAACCTAGATTGTATTTCTGATAGTTCTCTGTCCTTATACTGTTTCAGTCTTTCTTCGATAATCGTCAGCAGGACTTTGCTTATGTGTGGTATTAATGATACTGTATGAATATTTCCACAGTCTGTTGGCTCACTTTTTTGGAATGGGGCTAAGTAGTTGGCCAAGTAGGTATCGTCCAGATTTCTTGGCACAATCTAGTGAGCACATCCAGGGCAGCATCTATTTGTTGAAGTGTTTTAATTGGTATTCTAGCAATTACTATAAAAAGAAAGTTTGTTTCATGCTGAAGTCTTTGCGTATTAAATATTATACTGATAAACTAAATTCTAAAGAATAATATCCCTACATTATAGAATTTAAGGAAAGGGAGTATATAGTCTGTTGGGGAATGTTGGGGAAGTAGGGAAGGCCTCTGGCCAGGACAGACTGCCTAAGCTCTGGGTAAGTGCAAGCCTTCCAATGGCCTTTAATGCGGGATAGAGAAAGCTCTCCTGTGTTTGGCTGTAACAGCCTGAGAAAGCTCGCCACCTGGGAAGACAGCTGCTGCATCTGTTGAGCTGGGAGTAGTCCACACGAGGCTGAGGTTCATCTATCCAATCCACATATCCCACACGTCTGTAAGCCCACCCTAGCCTGTCTTCCTGTTTATTTGCTTGTATATAACTGTGCTGCAGCCGCAAATAAAATTGAGTTGGATTGACTCTCTGATCCTCTCCCATAGTAGTGTGTCTCCATCATGCTTACCTCCATCAGGGTGTCGCAACAATGGTCTAGCAATAATCAAAGAGTATCAACCTTTTATGCTTTAAGTGGTAATCCTACTAGAATGTGTTACAACGTTTTTGTCATTTAAAATATTTTAAATGTCAGTTCTTAGGAACAATGTCTAACAAACATAGTTACAGTAATGCACCTAAGACTTTAATTATGGCACAATCTACAATTCTTAGATTTGCTCATTTTTAAAATGAAAAGAATTGATGCTTTTTAATTATGGTGCTGCGAAGAGAACAAACAGGCTTGTCCTAGAGATGACCAAACCAGGCTGCTCCTTGGAGGCAAGGATTTTGAAGCTCTGTCTCACATACTTTAGGCATTTTGCCAAGATGGACCAGTCCTTGGAAAAGGATATCATGCTTGGAAGGATAGAGGGACAGCACAAGAGAGGAAGACATCAGATGAGATGGATTGAGTCAGTGACTTGGCTAATGGGGTAGATGTATCACACTATGAAATTGGCTCAAGATAGAGCAGGGTTCAGAGCTGTTGTATATAGCGTCATTAGGAGTCATGGGTGACTAGGTAAGACATAGCACACCATCACCACCAACACCTTCAAATATCAATTCCGGAGTAGAAACTACTTATTGGCACATAAAATAACAAAATTGACCACAACAAAAAATTGAGTTGAGCCCATGGTTGCTCACTGAGGACAAGGGGTAATTCTTCATCTATAATCACTGTTTTTTTCATTGTATTACACTCTTCTGCTCTAGCCTGTCATATTCTTTTAAACCAGTGGCACAGTGTGGGAGAGATAACTGACTCAGAACGTATTTTTTTAAAAAATGTTACTTTTATAATTTTCATTTTACTATTCAACCTTCCTTACTGTAAGAATGGTGAGAGGAATTTAGAACATCAGGTCAAACAATTCTTGCTAGTAATAAAAGCTAACACGCAAACCCCTTCTCAAACAAGCAGTAGGCATCATAAGAAAGTCCATGAATGCTATATCCAGGTGGGGCTGCTGACTTCTCCACAGTAAGAGAGAAAATCATTTGTGGAGTGAAGGCAACACTTAAGAGTAAGCAATTGTGTTCAACAAAGTCACCATCATTCTTCAGTTCTGGGAGCCTGAGTTGACATGTTTCCCAAATGGCACAACTCTTGGGGAAAAAACAGTCCAATGAATCAACAGATGCTTAGGAAGATACTAGTAAACAATTTTTTATGAACTGTTACTACAAAGAACTTTAACGAGGGGGAGGTAATGTTTTAGTAAACATATTTTTATGTGTGTTAAGTCTTTTCAACCACATAGTTTTTAAAAATCAAGTTTTTATAAACACCACTGCTCTTTCTTCAACTGCTATACACTAAAAATATGACAATAAATGGAAATACATGTTCTTACAGCATTTCCACAGGAAATGTTCCTACACGACATCCTAAATCATTTATCAATTATATTTTCTACATCAACTACAGCACAGGTATTCTATATTGCACATTTCAAAATTGTAAGGAGGTGCTAGCTTAATATGCAGTCTTCATTTGGGGGAAGGAATTATACTTTGAATCGTTTGGCTCAAAAAATACAAACTGCCAGGGCAGTTTTAAAAACAAACCTTTGAAAATAAACTTTTGGATTCTGAAATCCTTTCCTACAACCAAAAGTGCACAGTCCACTCTTTGGGCTTATATGTCAGTTATGGGCTCTGTTTTAAAGCTGGTGAAGAGTCCTGGCTAGTGCTCTTGGCAGGTGGAGGCTCTTCCCTAGAGCCAGATGGTGGGAAGTCTCCTGCAGCAGGCGAAGGTGGGTAATGCTGTGCGCCATGAGGTGAGGGTGGTAGGCGGGCAGCAGGAACAAAGTACTCTCTTGGGCCGAAGGGTCTAAAAGTTGTGTTTCCTGGTAAGAATTCTCGAGGATTGAGTGGCAGGTCCCGTTTTCCAGGTGGAATGCCTGGTGCATATTCTCTTAAGCCTAATGGTGGACGCAGAGGAGGACCTGGGGGAAAAAATATAAATATGAACATATCTAACTAAACTGATCGCACATGTGCGACTGTTTTCACAACCCTAGAAGCCAAGTAGTGGCATCCTGACTTCAGACAAGGCAAATTGATGCTCAAAAGTTTAGGTTACAGGCCTATGGCCAGCCAGCAACAAAGCAAGAGGGAGGACGGAGACATGGCTCTACTTAGCTCCAAATTATTCTGACCACTGTAGAATTCTTCTTTCTCTAGTACACAGGAACTTGGTTTGTAGGTGGAAGTACCACATGGATACTGAGATAAGCCATTACAAGCTAAAAGCTTCCCTGCAACAAAGAAGTCTTTTATCAAGGAAATCCCATCCTGTATAACTGTTACAATGAAAACATTCATGTAGCAGCTCAGCACAGCCTAATAACACATGCCATCCAAATCAAGCTGCTTCTTGGTCATCCAAGGTACAAAATTACTTTTTATGTGTGGATTAACTGTCATGTCACCAGAAGAACAGGATGGTACCTGGCTATCACTATTAAACATTTTCACCACAATTGGGTTTTTTCACTATAAAAAATATGGCCAGAACTTTCATAAACTACAAGTTTCATGGAGTCATAGGACATCCATAATTACATGAAATCATTGCCCTAACATCTTTAAATCTTAAATAATAATTGGTGGGAGCTTTGCTGCACATATTCTCAAAAGTAAATCAAGCTGCTTGTCTTGCCAATAATGACCTTCTAGTTGCATGTGTAATTCGGTGATACTGCTTCCCAGCTGTAGTGTTTATTGTTAACAATGGCTTTCGTACCCACTGACTTTGACATGTGGCTAGGCTGGAACACACACACAGGGTGTGTTAGTCCATATCTCCTTATTCACAGGGGGACTGGCTAGCCTCGCTAATGAATCGAGTGGATTCAGTTGCAGAAATGAGGAATCTTAACACCAACAAGGAAGAGGCAGCTGCATGCATCCTTCAGGACCAGTGATTGCTGTGCAACCCAGACTAGGATCAAAGCAACAACGGCCTCAGCCGAAAACCAGAGACCAGTATTAGAGCTGACTTGGGACTGCTGCCCCAGGGAACCAGAGCCAGAAGCCTTCACCCAAGCCTGCTGGAGAACTGAGAGAGGACACTGTAACTGGCAGGACTAAGGGAACTTTGAAACATAAGGGAGGCTGAAGGTTAAAGGACCTGCAACCATGCCTGGGAAGCTGTCTGGACCGAAGGATTGCATCATACTGCCAATCTTAATTACATAGCTTGTTAACTGCCCTAATAAACCCCCAAACCATATAGTTCTGTAAAGTCTGTGCGGTCATTGCAATGAATTTTTTTTAATATAAAATTTTTCTTTTATACTGGCTTTACTTACAAAGTCTGCATACACTATTTTCCATATCGGATCTTTCCCATTTCCTGTACACACACCTCCCTCTAGCCATCAAACTGTGCAACCCTATGGTTAACCTCTTCCACCAACCACCCCGTCCATCTTCACCCCTCCGCTCTCCCCTTCACCCCTTTGGATTCTCATACACGTTCTACAATAATGGTCTTTCACAGTATTTGTCCTTATGAAATTAAGTTACTTCTCTTATTATAATGCTCTTCAGAGTCTCCCAAGTTAGACAGTGATTTACAGAATCATACTGCAATGGATTCTGGACCCAAGTAGAGGAGATGTGTTGTTGGAATTAGTTAACAAGTGGAGGAGCATAAGAGACCATGTCTGACCTTGAAGGAATTAGTTTTGTACCATGGATGCTGTTGATGGGGATGGCTCCCATTTGTGGAGTCAGACTTGGCCATCTTTGTGCTATTTACCCTCAATTTGCATCAGCTAATCTTTTGGAATTATTGCTCTAACTTTGATCTCATGTAGACACTTCTTAAAAGAACACAATGCTCAAGTTATGTATTTTTTCACTAATTATGGTAAACTATTATTTGGTTTCAAAATTACTTTCAGGGACATTTGTGACTTATTTCCAAAGTGGACAATAAACATTAGATTTCTCCCTCTCTTGTTCTCTTGTGACTCCATTGCTATGTTTCCAATATGAGGGAGTATGTTTCTTATCTAATTTATGTATCTGTACAGGGTATCTCTTACGAGTTATTTA
Organism: Elephantulus edwardii; assembly: GCF_000299155.1. Taxonomy (NCBI): domain Eukaryota; kingdom Metazoa; phylum Chordata; class Mammalia; order Macroscelidea; family Macroscelididae; genus Elephantulus; species Elephantulus edwardii. The sequence goes on along the minus strand of NW_006399896.1, from coordinate 4,905,803 downwards.
TCTATTTCAACTTTCCATTCTTTACCATACCTAGTATATGACAATCAAAGGAGGTCTAAAATATCTTTCCAATTGATATTACCGGCTTTTTAAAAAAGTCCCTTTCCTCTTCTATGAGAAATATCTTCTGCACACCTTAGTGCAGGGGGATTAGGCAGCACCCCAGTTGCTTTATGAAATGGAAGAAAAAAGTTATAAAGCTTTTGTACCTTCCTATATTTATATATAGATATGAAAAGAATGCCAAGAAAAGATTAGTATACTTTACAAGTAAGTAACAACTGTGAGACCATCATACCAAATGGTGGAGGGAGTGGTCGAGGCCCAAAAGCCCCAAAGGGTGGAGGAGGTGGTCCGTATCGAATAGGTGGAGGTGGAGGGCCTCTCATGGGCGAACTCATAGGGGGCATTCCCGGGAAAGGAGGTGGACCTTTTGCAGCTATATTAACCTGTAGAAGAGAAACAATGGAAAGTTCTGAAATAGTGCAGTATGATAATAAAAAACACCATTCCCAATAAAAGCTGAGATCCAATGAAGCAATGTTAGGCACATGGCACTTCTTTATTGGGATTACAAAGAACAGAAATAGTGAGACAAAATTCTTTCTCCTTTGCTTCTATTAATAGCTTAGGGGAAAGAGGTAGCACAGGAATAACAATTTGACCATTTAACATCACTTATCACTGTTAACTATTTCTAGGACAATCTCTCTTCCAATCACCACATCACCTCATTGTTAACATGTCACTCAAACTCAGTCATTGCTACTGAGGTGAAAGCTACTCACAGCTGACCAAAAAGAGTTTTTAGGTTGCAAAGTGAAGGGGAGGAGAATGTCCATCATTCTGCAGTGGGTTTACTTGCAGGGATGAATCCCACTGAGTGAAGCCCGTGGTTTAGCAGTTTTATCTCCTACAGACTACACCTGTAGAGCTTCCTATTTTAATATGAGATTACAGAAAATGAAAGGGAGTGAAAAATCCATTCTGTACACAGATACTAGCTGAAGGGTACCTTTAACAGGCCATTCATTTATAATCTCTAAATCTTAGATCTCTAAATGTGTAAGCATGACCATATGAGTTTCAGGAGGAGGGAACATGGACACAGAGAATGAGGTAAGTTGCAGAGTGTCATACAACATGTAAGAGTTTCAGCTGACATTCCACTCTAGAGCCAACTGCAAGCCCATGTTCTCTGTATCTCCGCTTTTTCTAACAAAGCAGTCTTCTATTTGTAGATGGTACCCTAGACGTAAGATCTCTTAAGAGATGTAAATTTACACTGCACAAGGTAGGCAGAGTTTTATTTTTATTGGTACTCACTAGTAAAAATTGTGAGATACTGAATAATAAATTCCTATGAGAAATAGATTAGAAATCCTAAATAAATGAAATCTAAGAGAAAGTTCTTTTATTTCAACATGGAGAAATACTATGCAGTCTAAGATGATTCACCAGATATATCTGTAGGAACTACAAGAAGATACACTACGTAACCATAACTTAAGGCCATTTTTGGAATTGCTTCAACAGGCAATCAATAGATTATCAAGTATTTCCCTTCCAACAAATATTCTTCCTTTGTTGTTGTTATGTGCCATCAAGCCACCTGTGACTAACAGCAACCCTACATACATTAGCGCTGAAGCCTGCCCTATCCTGAGCCAATCTTCATCATCTCTGACAGACCTATTTCTGTTATCCAGTCATTGAATCTATACATCTCATCCTGGGCCTTCCTCTCCTGTGCTGTCCCTTCTCCTTTCCAAGCATGATGTCCTTCTCCAAGGACTGGTGTATCCTGGCCACGTGCCCAAAGTATGTGATACAGAGCTTCAAAATCCTTGCCTCCAGGGAAAAGCTCAGTTTCACCCTCTCCAGGACAGACCTGTTTGTTCTCCTGGCGTTCCAGAGTATGTTCAACACTCTTCTCCAGCACCACAACTCAAGGGCATCAATTTTTCTTCTATCATCCTTAGTCACTGTCCAGATCTCTGACACACAGCAAGTAACTGGAAGACCACGGCCTGGACCAGGCACACCTTAGTCTCCAGACTGATACTGTTGCTCTTCAGTACTCTAGAGACGTCCCTGATAGCAGACTTTCACAATGCAATTCACCTTTTGACTTTCTGACTGCTGATTCCAAGAGTGTTAATTGTGGAACCAAGCAAACTGAAGTTGTTAACAATCTTAATCTCTACACTATTTATCATGAAGCTGCCAGTGGTGAGACTTTCTTTTCTTGATGTTGCGCTTCAGTCCCTATTGAAGACTACAGTCCTTGACCTGAAAAGCCTCATGTCCTCCCGAGTTTCAGGAAGTTTCTTCCTTTACCAAGCTGCAATTCCTGGTCATCCAGAATAGAATGCCAAGTACAAGAGGAAGAATTCTAAAGATATACACTTTCAAACAAAGACATAATTAATGATAAATTAAGTATGATAACTGGGCAATTTACTGCACCTAAGATCATACATAGTGAGCTCTGGTGACCTAGTGATAAGAAATTGCACCTCAATCCTGAAGGCATATGGTTCAACAAATCCACCAGCTGTTCTGGGGAAGGAGGCTGGGCACTCTGCTCCCGTGTGATTTACTGTCTCTGAAAACTCACCAGAGTGTCAGCTATGGGTCACTTCCAACTCAATGGCAAACAAAACATCAGCAAGAGCACACAAACTAAAGCTCATAATAAAAAATTGGAGTGAGAACTTTTCACATTATTTAGTTACAATAAGCATCTTAAGAAAGTTCACCACCTAACAAGACAGGAAAAAAAGGGGGAAAACCAAGCACACAATAAGATTCTAGTAAGTTAACATTCTGAAGCCAAATCTAAGATCAGTACTGCCATATAATTTAAGAAAACAGGTTAGCATGCTCCTCATATCCTCTCCAGAAACAGGTCAAGCATAAGCCCAGTTCAGTCTTTAACCTCTAAGTACTTACTGCGACCGGATGCTCGGTCAGAGATGCAATGGTTGCAACCGAGGGGCCTGCAGGCTCTTGGGTAACAGTATGCTTTTGAGAAATTAAGATAGGACAGATATAACAGGACACACAAACAAAAGATGGGGCAAGAGATGGAACAGAAAAAGTCGAATGCTTCTTTAAATATCTAAGTGTAATTCGCAATGTCTGCATTACTTACTTTGCCTTCATCCATCACCTTAGGGGAAGAGCTTCTTGAACTGTTGTTCATCAAGGGAACTGCAGCAGTTCCTGGATCTGTTCAAGGCCAGAGAACTCACTGAGATTTTTCTGACTCATAAAATCTGTGAAGACTGAAAAGTCCTCCTGAACATCTTCCATGATCTGATATTCTTTGAAAACACCTAAGTCCTTACCAGAGGCAGAGGGTTTCCCAGATGCTTCAGAGGGCCACTGAGGACAAGGTAGAGGCCCTTCGACTGTCCCTTGAGGAAAAAAAAACCAACACAACAAAGTCCTTTATTTTCCAGGAAAAATAAACCAACTGTGGAGAGGACTGAATTCAACTCCAACTGTAGCAAAATATTTAAAATGGATATATACATATATAAAAATAAAGCAAAGACCTGAATTAAAATAAAAACGTCCTTGGATTGAAAAAAATAGCAATAAGCATTGCACATTACTAACACTGGTTCTATCCTTCAAGACACAGGCTCAATATAATTCTTGCATTTGAGGGGTCTGTGTTTATGTGTGTGCATGTGTCACATGGAATTACAAACTCTTAAATACTTTGAAATGTGGTATTTCTTTCCTGAAAGTCCGAAAAAAATAATTCAGAAGGGGAGAAAAAAAAAATCTTATTTATTACTATAGCCCAGAGACTTTCCCCAGACTTTACTGTATATACAAGTTCTATATGATAATCAGAAAAGGCTGAGGAAAATACCGACTATGCATACTTAACTCAGGAGTAGCTAATTAAGCATTCTTCTGCATGATTACATTCTGTATAATTACATATCGAGTTGTTTTATAGTATTAGTACATGAAGGTCAACATGGTAATGAGAGAAACCTTAAATGCTGTGATAAATGCAGTAACTGTCAATAGAGCATTTTTTGTTTGCTTACAAACTTTGTAAATTGTTTGTCACACTATTCTTCATTCACATTGTTTTGTACATCATTCTCATTCATTATGTTTTACAAAATGAATCACTAATGGATTTTGCCTATCATTATTACCCTGTCTCTTTACCCAGATCCTTAGGGGAGAAACCATAAGCTTGCAGAGTTTGGTGGTGGGAAATAAAATTGTTGTTGTTGTTGTT